>NC_067123.1:18622902-18924139 GCF_021347895.1 Acanthochromis polyacanthus
TGGTGGATTCAGACACTTTTTGATGAGCTAACGAGCACTGTCGCTGAAGCATTTGATTTCTTCGTGCTACTGACCAGGGACAGACTTACTCAGCGCTCGATTTAGACGGTCGCCAGGTCGCCATTTGGGACGTTTTTAGTCGCAAATGGCGACCTGGCGACCGTCTAAATCGAGCGCTCGATCGAGCTGAACCGCCTATCATGTTTTCTTCATGGAGGCAGCCACTTTGTATGATGCCATCAACCACCCATGATTCCCGGCGCTCGCGGCGACCTGGTGACCGTCTAAATCGAGCGCTGTTACTGATTAATGATGGACTCAATATGTTGAGTTTTAAGAGTTTGGTGCACCTCAGAGGAAGAAAGTTCTGTGTTTGAACCTGTTGGCTTCTTCCTTTTGTAGTTAATGGATGATGACAGAGTTTGTGGTGGTATTTCTTCATGTAACTTGAAAATTGTCCACATTGATCAAGTCATCCTTGAAGGTGCACCACACCCAGAGCAAACAGCTTCAGGTACATCACTTGACCGCTCCATTTGAACAGGGAACGTGCATGCTAGAACAACAACCGTCTGATTACCTTTGGCGCCATCTTCCCCTCTATCTGCTTCCTCTTCATCCTCAGTCCAATCCACCCACCCACCCTCTCCAACGTTTCCTTCAGTAATGCCTCCCTTTTCCTGTGTTCCCAAGCCAAGCTAACAGGCCTAATGGTGACATTGTAAGGATCATTGTTATGGAGGAACAGTCGGCAGTAGGTGGAGGACGCTGTGGACGAGATACACTGTGTTTGCACAGCGCTCGGCCCCGCTGCGCAAGCAATCACAAGATCCAGGCTGAGTTTACACACTTCCTGGCTTTCCTCCAGGCACAAGCAGAGAGCTACTAGAGTTCAATGAACTCCCACTAACTGAAGGTTACACTGCAAACTGCGCTCAGCCACCACACTTCCCAGGCCTGCTGATGTTAGTAATCAGCTGGCTGTTAGTCATCACCACATAGTGGCCCGAAGGGAAGTGAAAGAGCTGCCACTGGCCCTGAAGAGCGGGGGTAATATGGATCAAGGTGTAGATGTGAGCTGACAGGGACTCACTTGACTCAGAAAGTGAAAATGTGGCTCTGGCTGTGTTGCTGTCAGATCTTTCTGCATGACGGGTTGCAGGAGGACGCTTCCTCAGTGTTTGCACTTCTTTTAGGGCTCCATCTTCTTGCACAACACAGTGGAATTCGCCTGTCTCTGTTTTTGAAACATTCACACAGCATCTTCTGTCTTGCAAAACAGCTTATACAAAATATGTGACATTTATCCTCTCTGTCCAAACCTGAAAGGGAAAAACAACACTTTTTACAGCGTGACAGCTGGCATTCATCCAGTATACATCCCACCATACGTGGCGCTTTACCACACACACACACAGTGTCACTTGGCCTGTCTATTGGCTGCACCTCAACATCATTCTGCTATAGGAGGAAAATCGCCCTGGCATGTGTGTTTTTCTTTAAACCAGCTGCACTCATCTCGGTTGGAGCTGAGCGAAGGATGCTGCTTTGATGTTCCTCAGAATTGTAAGAGAGGGACTGTTGCGGTAAAACATTTGCGTGCCAGGAGATAAGCACTGTGATAAAATGGATAATCCACAGAAAAGAAGTAGAAGGGCTTCCTTACTGCACGATCCAAGTTGCTGCTGGGACGCTGTTGTTTTCTGTAACGAAGTGGATTTTGTGAACAGTAATGTGCAAATCCTGGAAATGAGCGACCATTCGTAGGCTTATAGCTTCAACTGACATCTGGGAAATCAGACTGCCAAAGACAAGAGGTAGCTAATAGGTTGAGATGAGATGATCAAAACCCCCCTCATGGCGTATGAGAATGGTTAGCTTAGCTTAGCATTAAGACTGGAGGCAGGGCACCATGGCTAACCTTGTTTTATTGAAACTTAAATAACACACCGGCCAAAATCTTACATCCTGTTGTGTTTTCTGTGAAGAAATGCATGAAAAAAACTGATGTAACCAGTTCATCTTGAAACCTGAGAAGGTGCTCTGGACTGTCATTTGTTGCCTTAGCAACAGAAGTAGTGAGAGTAAAGTTAACTTGTTGTTAGAAGGATACCTGAACCTCCTTTAAAGTGTAAATTATTATCAACAAAGTTAGCTCCTGTTGCATTTTTGCCTCGGGTGAATGAGAATTTGGCTTTTCGATCATGTAGCCGGAACATCTGTGTCAGTCTTGTGACCAGAACAGGATGAACCTTAAAGGTTACTCAAGGTTGTTTTTACTTCTTTTTTTTCACCATAATGAAAGTGGTGAGGGTTTGTTTTCAGTGCTGCTATGTCTGTGTCGACCCCTGACCTTGCCGGCAGGGCTGTTGATGATAGAGGACTGCAGGCTGACATCACGCACCCAGAGGAGAGTTCCTCTACAAGCTAGCTGTAGATTCTCAGGAGAACACTGTGTGAAAAAAGCAACAGATGCCAGACAAACATCTACATCGTTGTCAAAGCAGTCTCGCACCATTCTGTGGTTTCTTTTGGTTTGTGGGGAAGTTTATTCCCTTATTGGAAACTCAGTTGTGTAGCTGACACGTTCTTATTTTTGTCAAATCACCTTGTATTAAACTCAAGTTATTAAGTTAATGTACAAAATCAAGAAATCAGCTCAGTGACAGAATTCAAGTATCTTTAAGTTGTATTAGACCCTCAACTTAAATTTAATCTCCATGTATAGAAGATCTCAAAAACCAGTTTTAAAAAAATCTGCACTGCTTTAGGTTAGTCAGAAATGTTGTCTGTGCTGTTTTTGTTGGTGGTGTTGGTTCTCTTTGTCTACTTTCTCTTGTTTACCAGGGACAAAAATTGAAAATTTGCTTAATGCTATACACTCTATATGCAAAACATCAGATCTTTTCTCTGATTCCATGGTGACTGATCAAAATAAATAAATCATACTCATAAATATACACATGCAGACAAACACATCTGCAGCCAGTATACTGACTAAAAGAAAAATGCTGTCACTGTCCAGTCTCTCACATCTCTACCGTTCCTTCATGCTGTTAACAGGAGAATAACAGATAATAAAGCAGCCTGCTGTGTTTACACTGCAGCAGTTAAAGCCAATTACATGATAATCAGGTGCTGATGATATTCCAGGTCTTTGAGCAGTTGCTGTTGTTGCTCAGTTGTTAAATTTTACTGTCTAATCTGATCTGTCTCTGCTACCTGTTTAGCTCCTCATTACTCCACAGAGAACTGAAAGCTTCAAACCACCAGAGCTTCAAACCACCTGAACGGCTGCATTTACTGTATTAAATAATCATACTAATGGTATTCATGATCACAACCCGTTTGTCGTGTATACACAGTTCTGTAGTTCTTTGTTTGCTCTTTTGTCTCTTCCACATTAGTCCAACTGAATTTACACGCAGTGTTTTTCTGATACAGCTGATGTTTTAGTGAATTAAGTAGTTGAAATCAAACTGCAATGGCAGAATTAATATCCTGATTCACCCTGAAAAGTGAGTTCTTGGGCCCCTTCTGACCTCCACTGTACATGTTAGTTTTATTATTTCCCCAGATTCACAAACGGCAAGCTGTATTACAGAGCTGAAATGTTTAGTTGATTAATAAGAGGCTTTTTGATTTGGGTCATACCGTCCATGATGCCACCTTGTCAAATGTAAATATTTTTTAGTTTTTCTACTTCTTTTCTACTTTATACCAATTTAAATACAGGGTGTCCCAAAAAAGTTTGACATCATTTCACAGGCCAATAATTTTGGAAATTCTTGTTGAAATAACCTCAAATTTTCACAGATGCCGTTCACTCCCAAAGAGAAGTCATTTTGCATCTTGGAATATGTCACACACAGTCACCCAAGACTGTGCAGCATGTCTTCAATGCAAAATTTGGAAAAAATTTCACCACCTGGCAAACAAATATGGACTTGGTACCAAAAATTTAAAGAGGAAGGCTGCTTATGCAGAGCTAAAGGATCTGGTAGACCATCATCAACGTCAGCATATTCCAAGACGCAAAATGACTTTTCTTTAGGAGTGAACGGCATGTCTCAACCTGAAAAAAGAACAAAAACAAAACATTAAATATAAAATCCTGATCTTTTTCTATACGTTCTGTGAAAATTTGAGGTTATTTCAATAAGAATTGCCAAAATTACTGGCCTGCGAAATGATGCTAAATTTTTTGGGACACCCTGTATGTTAAAAAAATTATATAATAAACAATCAACTGATTAATATCAAAGAAACTTCGCAGATCTCTGGTAATAGAATAATAGGGTTTTCCCTAAGGTTCTCTATGAGATAATTACTCGATACATCTAAAAGAATTTTCTCCATCTAAAATAAATATAATAAAAGAATGAAAATCTGAGATGTAATTGCATAAACCAACATTATGTGTATTAAATTTTAAATATGGAGCACATGGGCGTTTCCTACTTTGACACTGTCTGCTGCATCGTTATCTATGTAGGAACATTTTAGGGTAAAATCAATCGGACAGTTTTATGTGTTTTCATAAAGAAATTACATCACTCAGTGCTGTAACTGAGTGCTGGTGTTCAGTCAAACATGGACACAGAATGGTCAAATTCCTAAAGAACCTTCATCCATTATTAACCCTTTCATGCACAACATGATTTAAAAGTGACCCAAATCCAATGGAAAATGGGTATCTCCTGACCTACGCTGCACATCAAAGGGTTAAGTAACTCCAACTGAGGGAAGACTCAAATTGCTGGATTGGAAAGTAGCCTGATGCATCATGGAGATTCTGAACCAGTATCTTTTGATCAATGTGTAAACAGTGATGCCTTTCGGTGCTGGTCAGGTTTGTCTTCTCTCATACATGAAAAGCATTTGGCTTGTGTAAATGCCATAAAGCCATTAAACACTGTAGTGCAGGCGTGGCTGCAAAAACAAAACATCACATGGCAATAATGTTTGCACAAGGTACAAGGCATAGTTGTTTTTCTCTGGTTCCTTTGTACAGTTCGGTTTAATATTTTACATCAGTGCACATTTTGTCCTGTTGGCCTAATAGCTGATTAACCTTTATTGCACTAAAATGTGTGGGAGATATTAATGGTAACAAGTCTGTTAAATAGTTCGTTTTATTGGTAGATGCGTTTTGTACCTTTGAAAGGAGCAGTGCTAAAGCTGTTTATGCTAAGCTAGGCTAATAGCATCCTGTCTTCGGTTATCTGCTAAACACATGTAAGATGTTCATGAACAGTTCACAGTAATTACATTCAGGAAGCAGTTGGTTAATGAGCTGTGTGTGCAGTATCTTTGCCTACAGGTATGGTGTTTCAGATCTGCTCCCACAGTGTACACAATTCCAGTGCAGTTGTGCAGCTGAGATGATGCACATATGTGTTGTTTACAGAAGGTCTGGATAAAGTAGGAGGCGGCACAGTGTTTGGCAGAAATGACACACACTCCTGTAATCCTTTCACAGACTGACAGGACTGTCAGAGATACACTGGGAAACATGACGCTCATCGACGTTTTCTGCGATGTTACTGAACTGAGATTCACAGGAATCCAGAGAGCTTGTGGCTAGCCTGGCTGCTGAGGTCATGAGGACAGGGAGCTGCAAAGAAGCTCTGTGCTGAGCTGATGCAGGGTGTTAGGTGCTCATGTGGAAATTTCCATTGGCGTAGCATTTTATTGTGGGTGGACAGTGAGACAGTGAGTTAGGGGCACAGCCCAAACCAACGCTGCCAGCCAGGAGACACTCGGGCCAATAAAGTGCTCCAAGCCCCATTTCTTCTGCTAAACAAAGCTGATCTGGGCTTGTTTATCTCCTGCAGCAGCACTTTAACACTGAGCAGCAACTCAAACTGACTCACTGTGGTCAATAGTGCAAATCTCTTTTAATCAGCAAAATACAAAAACAAAAGATACACTCGAGCCCAAAATTATTCATACCCCTATCAAATACAAGGAACTTCTCTTTTTTTTTCAGTTACACATCCGTATTTCACCTCAGATTTGACAGACCTAGGACATGCAGGCAAGTCTGAAACCATGACCAGTTATGTTAATTGAAGTAACACTGTTAAAGGTGTTCAATTCAACTTTGACAAAAAGTCACCATGTCCACGTCCAAAAGTATTCATGCCAAAGTGATACCAAGACGGATAGCTACAGGATGTTCAAACAAACCATTCTTTCTAAGGCTCTAAACTGTTTAATATTGTTTTCAATGTTTCTGAGTTTTAGTTTTTTGGTTTTTTTAACCAGTTTTCTGACTATAAAAGTCTATTTGCTTGTGACATTTCAGTAATTTTCAAGTCAACTCAAGACTTGCCATGGCAAAGACCAAAGAGCTCAGTGAGGACTTGAGAGCGTGCATTGTAAATGCCGAAAACGAAGGAAAAGGGTACAAGAAATTCCAGACAATTTCAGGTGCCGGTGGCAGCAGTGCAAAGTACCATCAAGAAGTACCAAACATTTCTCACAGTCAGACGTTGAAAACAATCCAACGACTACCACCAAGACTGTCCTCAAGGAACTGAGTGCAGGTGGTGTGACTCTATCAAGGCAGACACTCTAGCGGATACTGCACCAAAATGTTTTCGATTGATATCGACCAAGAAAGACCCCCCTGCTTCAACCAAAGCATATAAAAGATTGTCTGACCTTTGCAAAGGTGCACCTAGAGAAAGACAAAAGCTTCTGGTCATCTGTTCTTTGGTCAGATGAAACAAAAATTTAGGTTTTTGGGCACAGAGATGTGGCTTTCATCTGGAGAAAGAAGGGCAAAGCCTACAAGCCAAAGCACACGGTCCCTACTGTGAAATATGGAGGTGGAAGCAACGTGCTGTGGGGCTGCTTTTCTGCAAACAAGCCTGGCAACTTGGTTAATGTGGACGGGATCATGAGGAAAGAGCAGTAGGTTAGGATTCTCAAAGTAAACCTCAAGCAGGCAACAGAGAACCTGAACCTGGGGGAGTATTGGACCTATCAGCAGGACAGTGATCTGAAGCATACATCCAAGTGGTGCAGAAATGGTTCCAGGAAAATTCCAGGATATTAATGTTATGAAGTGGCCAAGTCAGAGCCCTGATGTAAGCCCCATGAAGAACCTGTGGATGGAGCTCAAGAAATGGGTGACAGCATGGAAACCCTCCAACTTGAAGGATCTTGAAGCATTTACAAAGGAAGAGTGATCCAAAATTCCTGCAGATTCTTGTGAGAAGCTTGTGAGCAAGTACAAGAATCATTTGGAGGCTGTGATAAAAATAAATAAGGAGTTTGCAATTGATTATTTTGGACAAGTTTTTGTTTTTTTTTTTTGCTTTCACCCTGCTAAAGATGTTCTTTACACTTTCTTGCTTAAATAAATTGGTAATGGTTCCAGACTTGCCCACATATCTTTTTGTATAAAATCTGAGGTGAAATGCTGATGTGTAACTGAAAAAGTTACTTTCCTGTATTTGATGGAGTATGAATAATCTTGGGCTTAATTGTACTTTACTTCTGAAATATCAAATGCAAAGTAATAATGGGTTAAAATAAATATGTAAAAAAATATAGAGATGACTTGAACTGAAGAGTAACCCTTAAAGATACTTAAAAAAAACTATTGCTGCAGTATAATCCAAATCCCAGCATGTGGGATATTTCCAACGCAGCTAAAATATGGCGAGATAAACATTGTATGTTTGTTGCTGATAATCTTAACTTTTTAGTCATTTCTGCGTTCCAGTTGTGTCTTATTATGAAATTAAGAATAAGAAACAACTTAATTAATTTCAAGATAACCTGCTGGTTGAAGGTTTCCATCTGCTTCACCATGAGGTCACATGAGGTGCTGCTTTGCTTCCTACCTGGTTCATTCAGAGCTTTTACAGCGCTATCGGCTGCATTAAATAAGTACGATAGTAGAATGAGTGATTCAGCCAGGAGCCATTATGTGTATTTTTGTAGCGGCATTTGACATGTCATTGAATATTGTTGACAGCATCCTCCCGCAGAACATAATACTCAGGTGTGCTCTTCCTTTTTAAAAGCAATTTTCTGTTTTGCACCCCATAGTTCTGTTACAATTTCAGTGTGTTGTTTTGCTGTGTATGTTAGGGAAATTGCTACCTGACACAGAGGAACAATTGAAGCCTATAGAGGAACAAAACCCACCTCGAGCTGAAGTTAAACCCTCTCAACAGTGAGGTGTGCTGTACTGATCCTCCCCCTCAGGCTGTGTGCTCTTTAAATGCGTTCTGTGCTGAAGTGCACCCTGGAGCCCTTTTTCTCATTCAGGGCCTGAAAATCCTCCGAGGCGTTATTTATGTTCAAGGTCATCTGTGCTGCTGCCGCTCGTCACTTCTGATTATGTAACCTCGCGTCTGCCCTCAGATTTTACTTAATCTGACAAATGCTGAAGCAGACATTTGGTTCTGCCTTATCGTGCTGTGTTTGTGTCCACACGACAGCAGCAGATATGGAGCCCTGTTTGACACCGCAGACGGTTTCTGTTGTCACGGTGACACTGAAGGATTAGACTCGCTGGTGCAAAGTCTGTGCAACCTTTGTTTGTGTTTTTGCACTTATGTTCATGCCTTCTTGAGGACTGTCTGCGTCAGGATTATCTGGAGTAGACGCGGATAATTCTGTCGACCTCTGAAGACTTGAAAATCCAGTCAAAGCACTAACTATCACTGACTCAGCGTTCCCCTCCTTGTCCTGATGACACGGCTGAACCTCGGGTCGGCTGATGTGTGCTGGTTGGAATCCCTTCCAGTGGAAATGGGAGGATCAGGATCTCAACCAGCAGGAGAGTAGCGGGGGTCTCTGAGTGCTCCGACCTCCAGGAGAGGAAAGGGGTATTGTCTGTGTGACCGCGGGCCTGTTTGTTCTGAAAACACAATCTGTACACTCGCCATTCATGAAGGCGGCAAAGTTTCTGCTTGTGATCTCACCAACTGTGAGTTACGTAACGTGAGGTCCAGCCGTCCCGGGTGGGGCAGGGCGGCTGAGCAGGAGAAACAGATGGATTTGCAGGGAAACTCAAATGAGGATTATTGATACTGCTGGTCCACGTGCACACAGAGTATCAGCGGTATTGTTACGTAGAGTGGCCTCCTTCACTGTGTCTGGGTAATCTGAATGGATTGTGGGCTGAAATAACAATTGGCTGCAATTTTGCAAAGTTATACACACGTGGACAAAATTGTTGGTACCCCTCAGTTAAAGAAGGAAAAACCCACAATTCTCACTGAAATCACTTGAAACTCACAAAAGTAACAATAAATAAAAATTTATTGAAAATTAAATAATCAAAAACAGCCATTACTTTTGAATTGTTGATTAACATAATTATTTTAAAAAAACAAACTCATGAAACAGGCCTGGACAAAAATGATGGTACCTCTATAAAAGATTGAAAACTATTTGACCAGAGTGACATGATTAACTCAGGTGTGTCATTTAATTGACATCACAGGTGTTTCCAAACTCATAATCAGTCAGTCTGCCTATTTAAAGGGAGACAAGTAGTCACCCTGCTGTTTGGTGAAAAGGTGTGTACCACACTGAACATGGACAACAGAAAGCGAAGGAGAGAATTGTCCCAGGACATCCGAAAAAAAATGATAGACAAACATCTTAAAGGTAAAGGCTGTAAGACCATCTCTAAACAGCTTGAAGTTCCTGTGACAACAGTGGCTCATATTATTCAGAAGTTCAAGACCCACGGGACAGTAGCCAACCTCCCTGGATGTGGCCGCAAGAGGAAAATTGATGACAAATTGAAGAGACGGATCGTTGGAATTGTATCCAAAGAGCCCAGAGCAACCTCCAAAGAAATTAAAGGTGAACTCCAAGGCCAAGGTACATCAGTGTCAGATCGCACCATTCGTCGTTGTTTGAGCCAAAGTGGACTTCATGGGAGACGACCAAGGAGGACACCACTGCTGAAAAAAACTCATAAAAAAGCGAGACTGGAATTTGCAAAAATGCATGTTGACAAGCCACAAAGCTTCTGGGAGAATGTCCTTTGGACAGATGAGACCAAACTGGAGCTTTTTGGTAAGGCACATCAACTCTATGTTCATAGACTCAAAAACCAAGCATACGAAGAAAAGAACACTGTCCCTACGGTGAAACATGGAGGAGGCTCAGTAATGTTTTGGGGCTGCTTTGCTGCATCTGGCACAGGGTGTCTTGAAAGTGTGCAAGGTACGATGAAATATGAAGACTATCAAGGCATTCTGGAGAGAAATGTGCTGCCTAGTGTCAGAAAGCTTGGTCTCAGTCGCAGGTCATGGGTCTTCCAACAGGACAACCATCCAAAACACACAGCCAAAAACACCCAAGAATGGCTGAGAGAAAAGCGTTGGACTATTCTAAAGTGGCCTTCTATGAGCCCAGATCTGAATCCCATTGAACATATGTGGAAGGAGCTGAAACATGCCATTTGGAGAAGACACCCATCAAACCTGAGACAACTGGAGCTGTTTGCTCATGAGGAGTGGGCCAAAATACCTGTTGACGGCTGCAGAACGCTCATTGACAAATACAGAAATCGTTTAATTGCAGTGATTGCCTCAAAAGGTTGTGCAACAAAATATTAAGTTATGGGTACCATCATTTTTGTCCAGCCCTATTTCATTAGTTTGTTTTTTTAAATTATTATGTTAATCAACAATTCAAAAGTAATGGCTGATTTTGATTATTTAATTTTCAATAAATTTTTATTTATTGTTACTTTTGTGAGTTTCAAGTGATTTCAGTGAGAATTGTGGGTTTTTCCTTCTTTAACTGAGGGGTACCAACAATTTTGTCCACGTGTGTAGTTGGTCCTGGCTTCATGCAATACATAAAGTATATAATGTTTTGCTTCTTGTATGAAAATATATCCTGTAGCATTAGAACACAGGAGTGATGGTTGCTGGAAAAGCTCCTCTGTCCTCCTATGGAGATATTCTATTATAAATTCAGCTGTTTCCCATATAGAATAGTCATTTACCACATTAACAATGTCTAGACTGGATTTTGGATTCATGTAATGTTATCTTCATTGAAAAAAAAAACTGCTTTTCTTTCAAAAGTAAGGGCGTTTCTAAGCGACCACAAACTTTTAAATGGTAGTGAACATATTGTGACAAAAGTGCTACACATTGTGTCTACTATTGTGAATAAATACTTTTTCTGTGATTTTACTAGTTATTGTGTGTAACTGAAAGACTATGCAGAAAAAACAAGGAAAATCTGTAAAATAATTGTAAATTATTCAAAAAATCTAAATTAAAATCTGTTTTTTGTTGTTTTTTTGGTTGTTTTCTAGTTCTATGGAATGTCCACTGACCAGCTAATCAGTTAATAAAGTTTCATGCAGTAGCGCTCACATTTGATGTTGTTCACTAAAACACAGTATAGCTGCTTTTCCAGTACAGAAACGTATGACTTGTAACCCAGAGCTTCCTATAACCTAACCTTTATTGGAGCGTAAAGAGGAAACACTGCTTGTTTCTATTGTTTTATATTTGCTTCTCACTGACCATAAACGTAACAAAGGCAGTAAGTGATAGTTCAGTTTAGCAATTGAACAAGCAGGACACGTGACAGGTTTACTCCCCTTTTTCACTTTTTCTCTTTACCCACAGAGTCAGTGTGAGAACTGACTAATCATTGGCGACACCCCTGCAATTACCTAAACAAAGCCCTGTTTCCTCGTAAAATACTGGCAGGCTTTAAAAATCTGGATATCTGGGTTGTTTGTATCTGTGTTAACTTGCCTTCCTCTCCACCCTTGCCGTTGTTGCCACATTAGCATGTCGTCGGTTACCAAATGGCATTAGGCCACCAGCAGGAATGTGCATTGCATCACCTGTGTGCTTACACATGCACCCTCATGCAAACGGTGGTTCCAGTGAAACCCTTGTTTCACTAGAAACCCTTGTTTCTCCAATTATTTAAACTCACTGAAGCAGCAGGATTTCTATGGTTTTAATTCGTTGTTACAAGCTGCAGAAATCTCACTAATAATTTGCTCTTAAAACATGTAGTTTGCTTCACATTTTCGGAGGGCAGCCATTGCTTTGTTATGTGAAAATGCAGTTATTTTCTTTTAGTGCAGTCTCTATGCTTTCTTGAGGATGCACCCAGTTAGGAAGAGTTGTTTGGGCAACAGTGCATGTGATATATTACCTCACCTGGTCCCAGATTACCAGAATTTCAATTTTCTGTGCTGAAAGGATGAAGTCGTATGATTTTAATAACTGAATTCATGATTACTTAAAATGCTTTTAAAATCAACATAAATCTGTATTCAGCTTGTTCAGCTTAACACACATCAGCATCCGTTTTCTCCTCCATACCTCCTTGTCTTTTACTGACTGTACTGGCTGCTGAATATGTGTCAGCGGCTGCTTTAGCTGATTCTAATTCCAGTAACTGTGAATCTGGGACAATTGATGGGTAAAGGATTAAGATTTATAAACCGAGAATTCAATTAAATTCATTTTTATCTACACTACCGTTCAAAAGTTTGGGGTCAAACAATTTCACGTTTTCCGTGAAAACTCAGCCTTTTGTTCATGTTCTAACATAATTGCACAAGGGTTTTCTAATCATCAATTAGCCTTTCAACACCATTAGCTAACACATTGTAGCATTAGAACACAGCCAGTTTGGTGCATTTGCAAACATGGAACAACAACATCAGTAACTTTCAAATACATTAGAGCTGTTGGGATGTTTTTATTTTCCTGCTGGTGAATTTGTTGTCATATTATCCATCATATGGAGACTTTTATTTGGTGGCGAAATGAGGAGTAAATTAAGCGGTTTGTTATTGGGACAGTTTGATAAACTGCCATTAGATTGGTTTGAGTCGTATTGTCTCGTGCATTGTCCTGTTTTACACATCACTTAGTGTTCTGTCTAATTCCAAATACTGTATGGATCATGTCTGCAGTGTGTTTCATGTCTTAAAGGGGCTTTAGAGCATCTGTTTGGGATTTTCTTGATTGCCATCAGTGGTGATATTTGACAAAAATGGCTACAAGCAGGACATTTAATGGGACCATATGGGTCTCCTCAGCTCTGTCCTGTAGTGTTTGATGCTGCATATAACATCCTGCTGCCCACATGGTGGTCCAGTGTGTGCTGAGCTCCTCATCTGATATGCATCCAATGATATGTTGCCAATGTTCCACTAATCCGAGATCTCTGCCATCTTTCTGTGTGACCTGAAAGCCGTAGAAGTATTAGTTCACAAGTCCAGAAAATGGTCTGAATTTGCCCTTGATGGGTCCACCTGACGTGCGGAGGATTTGTGTTGTAACCCGTCCATGTTCTCCTTCACAAATGCTGACTGATTACATTACACATGATGCGGGTGCTGGTCCCTGAGCTTCACGGGAGCTGCTGCACTCAGCTAAGTGAGTGTGAGTCAGTCTGGAGTAGTAATAGAGCCCCTGTAATACCCGGCAGCAGCGCAGCAGCACTTCACTAATAGAAAAGACTCTTATGCAATGAGATTTTCTGTGTGGCTGATTTGAGATTAGTGGGTCAGAGGTGTTTGGGATCAAAGTATCGCCACCAACTTCATTTCGTTGTGTTGCACCACAGAGTATCAGTTCGGTTCTGCAGACTGAGCTGTGTGTATTAGAATAATGTCTTGTGTAACTCTGTGCAGCAGCAGTTTTTCTCTCTAATGTAGTAACCAGCTCAGATTAAACTCGAAAACAGGGGGTCAAACATACATAAATGCTGTGGTAGTGAAGTGGAAAAATTTAAAATAGCATTGACCTTTTTGTTGAAGAATTTCTTTTATTTTGACACTTTTCAAAGTCATCCCGCGGCCAGAATTAATCCGCTGGCGGGACGATTTTGGCCCCCGGGATAACTTCGTAAAGTGTAAAAATAACAGAGAAAACAATGTTTCAGCAACATTCACTGCTATTTTAAATTTTTCCACTGCACTGCCACAACCTTTGTGTATTTTTTCTTTATTAATTTTATACATTTACAAGGCAGGGCGACAAATTAAACCTTCGTCTTTAACAATTCCCATTTAGTTTGTGTGGTGTGTCGGTTCAGGTGGACAGGATTACTACACAGATGTGGAAATGAATGTAAATTTAAAATAATTTCTAGATCTTGACAAGTTATGCTGATAACAAAGTAAAATACTAGGTTGTTCAGTTCCAGATAATTGTGGCTAAATGTTATGTGCCTTTTGTAGACACATTGGATCTGTAAGTTGCAATGTGTAGAATGATAAACTGAGGCATGATATTGTTGAAATTAAGCAAATTTTCCTTTAGAAATTTCATCTTTTTCATAATGTTTTGCAAAAAGACATACTTTTTTTTCAGTAAAACAAAGGGAAAATTTTAGAGTTATGTTTATTTATAGGCTATTATGGTTTGATTTTACTGGTCCAGCCCACTTGAGATCAAATTGGGCTGAATGCGTCCCCTGAACTAAAATGAGTTTGACACCCTTGCTCTAGACGATTGTGGGTGTCACCTGGCAGGATTTTGAAAACTTATTTAATTCCATTTACTATAAATTGCCATTTTCTTTATGTCAGGATGCCATGAAGTGTAAATCCAAATGAAATGCTGAGTAATTTCTTCCTCACTTCTGTCTCAGATTGCTTTGGAAAGCAGTTCCTCTTCAGAGCCAAATGAATGCAGAGGGAAAGCGCTGGTGCCTCTCAGAAATTTATCACTTTTTATTGTGCTGACTGTTGGTCTGGAAAATCATTTTAAAAGTAAACAGATAAATGTTTATTGGGCTGTAAAGGCCCCTCCTTCACAGTACAACAACGTGTTGGCACATTGAATTCAGGACAGCAGTCCAAAGGGCCTCAGTAAGAGTTAGTCAGATTTTCTCAGCTCTCTGCCAGTTTTGAACAAAACAGTGGATTCGCCCTGAGGATGTATGTTGTTGAGAATCCAGTTTGGGTAGTGCCACTCTTATCTGTTGTGTCAACACTGTTTGACTCTGTGTCCTCAGCAGTTCAGTGTCCCATTGCCATGTACATGATGACAGCATAAAGCTCTGCTTTTGCCATATTGCAACGTGACTGTGTGTGTCGAACACTGTATCAGAAGCCAACATTTCCACCCCTTTAACTTTGAGTAGGAGTGGTGTGCAAGGCTTGGTTTAAAGGTATTACTGGGCTTCATTGTTTCCTTCAATATCAGTTAACTGAAATTATGGCGCACTGTTTCTTGAGAGGAAAGTACTTCTGTTATGGACTCTTCACAGTAAAATCTGTTTTTATTCAGAGAACCAGGAGGAAATGTCTAAAATAAAAAGTTCCTTTTGTCATTTTAAATATACATTTTAATTGCTGTGAGAACCACAGATGAGATTCACTTCTCCTTTGTTGCATCAGGTCATCAGCAGATATCTCCGAGACTGATGTCTTAACAAATCAGCCTAACTATGAAGTGTTCATAACTAGATAGAGCGAGCAGTAAGTGAGGCCTTGTGTAAGTTTTTGGTCTTTTGCTGGTTTTATTAGACAGATTAGTCAAAAGGTAGACAGGAAAGTAGGGAGAAGAATGAGGGGAAGACCTGCAGCGAAGGACCCTAACCCTGAAACTAAACCGAGGCCGCTGCATCAGGGACTATAGCTACTGTTTATGAGTAACCCGCTCAGACAGTTGAACTACCTGGGTGCCCAAAATCTTTTAAAATGAATTGCTACAATCCACGGGCTGCACAGTGGCTTGGTGGTTAGAGCTTTAACCTCGCAGCGAGAGAGAAGATCCCCGGTTCATGTCCCCGTCTTCCTGGGATCTTCCTACATGGAGTTTGCATGTTTTCCTTGTGCATGTTTTCTCCAGGTTCACCCGCTTCCTCCTGCAGTCCAAAAACATGCTGAGGTTAATTGGTAACTCTAAATTGTCTGTAGGTGAGAATGTGAGTGTGATTGTTTCTTTATATGTAGTCCTGTGGTAGACTGGTGACCCATCCAAGTCAGCTGGGATAGACTGCAGCCCCACACTACCGTCATGAGGACTAAGCAATGTGTAGATAATGGATGTATGATATGATCATCAATGTCCCAGTGTTTATTTTGCTGCTGAAAAGTCACTGTTGTTGTGTCTCAGCTCAGTGTTTCATAGAGGCCATGTGTGAATCGAGCAGCGTGGGTGGTACTAACACATCTTTCCTCAAAGTGTATGAATTTTAAAGATGTACAAATAAAAAATAGGGTGTTCTGATAAAGCAGCTTGAACCAACATGACTGTCTTTAAAGGAAATGTTCCTCCTGAAATTAATATCTTCATATCTAAGCAACAAAACAAACTCCATGCAGTTCAGTGCATTCAGTGGCTGTGCAGCTAAGGTCTGGTAGTTTATACGTGTGTTAGCAAACATGGAGCTGGATCTTGCTCGTCTGACATTAACACTACATTTTTGCATTGTGAAGAAACGTGTTTTGATCCTCTGAAAATATCAGGTTTTCAACTTTCCAGTCATCCTTGAGCTAATCATGTGTGACTTGCAGTTCTGTCAGAATAAAATGAACCAAATCAGAGCTTGATATTTATTCAAAATCCCTTTATTCTGCTTGTGTCATTTAAACATTTGCCAAAAAATAAACTGGTCTGATTCTGTATAAAAAAAAAAAATTCTTCACTCCTCGGCACAACCGAGAATCTCTCATTCACTCCACGGTGACCAACAGTCACGTAACAAAAATGAATAATAGCAATAATTAATTTGATTTTAATGCATTTTTCATCTCAGCAAAAGTGCGGAAATTCAGGATTCAGGAACTCTTCTGCTGAACTGCAGGCAGTGTTTACACAGAGTAGAGAGTAAACAAGTACAAGTAAACAAAATATAATTTAAGTTGGAAAATATGTACTGTATATAGAGCCAGCAATTTTTGTAATATTGGTAACATTGTTTATATAAATGAAATGCACAAAGACATTAAAGGTTCATTTGAATTAAAACTTTGCTGCATGCTTCAAAGACTTCTGAGTTCTCTCTACTTCTAGCCATGGTTGTGCTGTTTCTGGACTCATCCTCTCTCTCTCTCTCTTGCAGCATCAAGTTACTGGCGGTGCAGGACCTGCTGGATCGGGAGGCTCTCGATAAGGTAAAGTGGAGCCTGGTGACAGTGGTTGATGGGGGAGACTAGTACTGCTGGCACTGATGCTGCTTTGATTTGCAGCATTGTACTGTAAATGAAGTGACTCACCAATCGAGGAAATGCACTCACAAACTTCCCATTAATTTTTTGTGTTGCGTTTGTTATGCAAATGAGCCCTCATTCCTTCCTTCCGTCCACTGTGTGTGTGTGTGTGTGTTTCTGCCTCACACGTGTAGATGTCTTCTATTTCGATGCCCACATCTCAGCTTGAACTGTGTTAGCGCTCTCCTGCGCTTTCATTACTATAAATATGGCAACGGTTGCTATGGGTTAAAGGGTAGGTGGTGCTGCAGTGTCAAGAATTAGGTCAGAATGGATTCATGTTTGATTCAGATTAATTTTTTTAACTAAGAAAAAACAATCTAACTAAAAGACGGTGGCACAGCTTCCCTGACAACTGGAAGTCACGACGGCCTGATTTCCCAGACGATAAACTAGAAAAGCACTCAGAGAGTGCAGACCTCCGCCAAGGATAGAGAGGAAAACAGGAAACCCATACAGTAAAGCAGTGGTTCTCAACCCTGTTCCTCAGGACCCCATGTCCTGCATGTTTTAGATCAAGGGTGTCAAGATCCGTTCCTGGAGGGCCACTATCCTGCATGTTTTAGATGTTTCCCTCTTCCAACACACCTGATTCAAATGATCAGGCTCGTTATCAGGCTTCTGCAGAGGCTTGCTGACGAGCTGATCATTTGAATCAGGTGTGTTGGAGCAGGGAAGCATCTAAAACATGCAGGACATGGGGTCCTGAGGAACAGGGTTGAGAACCACTGCAGTAAAGGATCATGAGCTGGAATCGAACCTGTGTCTGTGACACAGTTCTGTTTACAAATCACCTTCTCAACCAGTTGAGCTATCTGGACACCTTGCTCCAATTTGTTGGACAACATACTAACCTATGATGTTTTTGTCATATTTTGGACCACATAGTAAAACATACTAAAAATTCAAAGTGATCCAGAATCCAGGATCCTTTCCGGAAATTAAATCAGCTCTTCCTCTTACCGTAGTCTACATCCCCTCAAAATTTAATCTGAATCTGCCCAGGCGTTTTTGAGTTATCTTGCTGACAGACAGACAGACAGACAAACGCCGTGTGTCACATAACCTCCTTGGCGGAGGTAATGACACAAACATACATCATCACAGAAGCTGCAGCCTTCTGCTTCACATGTTAAACCTGCTCAGGCCAGTACTCACTTATTTATAAAACAGTAAACAGGGGAACGAGGTGTTTTCCACATAGATATTAGATATTTAGAGTAAGCTATGTCTTCAAATATTCAGTTATTCCATGATTGTAGTATAGTTTCAGTGAAACTTGTTGAATGATGAACGTAAATGTTAGTTTGGAGAGGAAACATTCTTTACGCTATGCCAAGCTAACTAACTACACTACAACCTGACTGATATATTGAGGAAAGCTGGATACTTTGTTTATATATGATACTGAAGTACAAGATAGCACCTCATTCATTTGAATGAAATCAGCTCAGTGGTGCAAACTTCTCTTCCTCCACGGGTACATTTGGACCAGTATGCATTACCTTCTAAAGGTGGATGTTGTAGTCACATGGTTAAGCCACTATACCAAAATTGGAACGTAGACTGTAAAAGTGAAGCAAATGTAAAAGTGCCTTAAACCTGCATTCTTTCTAACAGCCAGCAGGAGGCGACTCCTCTGGTCGCAAAAGAAGCCAGACTGTAAAAATCTATGAGAAAATGACCCTTCTGTCACCTCAGTATACATTTCCTAGTAAGTTTCTGGTCTCTGTCACTACTTTAAAGACTTGTTGAATACAGCACGAGGTTCATTTTGTAAATTACAGCCCAACGCTGTTCATAGATATTGGTTCAAGACATCCACTAGCTAAGCTGGCTACTTCCTGTTGACTCGTCCAATTACATGAATGGAATGAGCTCACTGAGTCACTTCTGGACTTAGCAAATGTATGTTGGTTCTCTGACCTTTCCATTCTTTTTGGCTTCCATTTCCACCTTGTACAGGATTCTTCCCCTCATTTATCATCAGCTGAAGATTTACATGCCTGGTTAACGCTTCGCAAATTAGGTAGCGTCTGTGCTTATGAGAACATGGAGGTTTGCAGGAGAGCTTTGTGAAATACTGCAGCTAGTGAGCTAACAGATAAAACATGCAGGTGCTAATCAGTTACAATAGCTCTCCAGCTTCCTGATATTTTGCCTGTAAAAGACTATCTATTTCCACTCTCAGTTCATTCAGGGAAGACTTACTTAGCAACTTAGTTAGCATTGTCACAAATGGGACATTTAATTCGCAGAGTTTATTCAAATACTGTATTGACAGGAGCCCATTTCTCTTTGTGGACAGTTTATACTCTGGCCGAGGAGATGGAACAAAAGTATGTCATCCAATGGCACATAAACCCAGTAGCTTTCTATGTTTAGAACTCCATGGTTTTCTTTTTCCTTAAAGGTTAACACAGTGAAAGCAGTTTTCATTGATTTATGTTGCCCCATATGAAAATTCCCTGGAGATGTATTGATTTTGATGCCAAATTTTGTCATATTAAATGTGACTAAGCATGATGAACACAAAATTTAGCAGGACTGATCTCTCTGTATTGATAGAATATTATTGAGCACATAAACAGACTGCTGTACAGTCAGTTCACACACTCCTCTCACTGAGGAGAGATGTAGGGCAACTGAATTAACGCACAGACGTCGGCGCATCCATAAAATGTCAGGGTTCGACAGGCCACTCTGAGCAGTATGATGTGTTCCTGTTCAGCCTCCACACTTCTTTGCACGTGGACAATGTCGCTCTCTGTATTGGCTACTAGATGGATCCTTGGCAGAGAAATGAGAGCTCGGTGGAAAGGGAAGTAGGTCAGCAGCAGAGTATTTTGGACCAAGAGAGGGAGGCGGTGGGAGGATGAGTTACCTCTGGACAAGTGGTAGCCCACATTGCAGAGTTTTCACTGTTGCCAGCCTCCCACACTGATTTTCTTCTCATTTTCCCAACTCTTCTGTCTTGTCTTAGTCATTAGCACCCTTTCTTTTCATGCTCTGCCCCTGCAGTTTCTCTTCCTGCTGAGTAAATTAAAAGTGTGTTCCATTCTCTCGTAGATCTTTCACTTTACGCAACATGGCCTGCCAAAATAGTACTTTAGTTTTACACTTTTAAACTCAGAAGGTTCACATTTTTATGGCTTGGAAATGTATATTTTAAATTAATTTACGATGATGGTAAGTAATCGATGTTAAGTCTTCAAATCCCATGATTTGATTTCTTCATCCACAAACCTAATTTCACAGTAAAACTTCAGCATTTATCCACTATTACAGTAGGATCTTGTTAATCCTACATTCAAGAGTGGAGAGGATCATGCCATGAAAAGTCATCCAGAGCCTCCAGCCTGACCCCCTCAGCATCAGATGATTTGTTTTGTACAATACCTTTAGTATATTTAATAATACCATACAAAATATGACCTTCATATTTCATGCCCTTGAAGTACCAGCGCTCGATTTAGACGGTCGCCAGGTCGCCATTTGCGACTAAAACCCGATTTTGGCGACCAAAAATGACAAAAAACACGCTGGTTAGGGGCCCAAATATTTTCATGTGGGCTACTGACCTCCAAATCCAAGTTTCTGGGATGGCAATTTTCCGCGGATCCACGGATTTCCGCCGATTTAATTTCAAATTTGAACACTTTATTGTTGCTGATGTTAACGTCGTTAACATCGCGAGACTCCGTTGGATCCAGAACCAGCCCAGAATGTGGTGGCGGCATCCCGAGGACAGCACCAACTGAACCTGAGCACCGCGAACGGAAAGCACCAAGCCACCGGAGCTGTCATTTTTAACTCGGCGGGTCCACCGGCTGCTCTCCCCGGTCACAGACTGCTCAGACTCCCCGGCTGGCTAGCTATCCCTCTTGCACCAACTCCAGTTTTTATCCCCACTATGGAGGTGATGATCCAGTGGCCACATTGCTGGGTCTCTGTATTTCCCTGCCACCTGGCTTGCACTGCAAACAGTCCTAGTGTTTACCTCTGTAGGTAGTGGGGCAACAGTGGTTCCATGTTATTACTTCAAGCTGTGCTCAACTGGACTCTATGGGTTGAGACCTTGACTCCTGAGAGAGCCCCGGTTCTCCTGCTTCAAGCAAGATAATGTCCTTCTCTTTAAGGTTAATTGTCTCTCTTGAGGGTTGTCAAATTTCCTTTTAGGCTAAATTCTTGCTTTGACTTTCATCTCATTATGAAAAACATTAGAGAGCATTTCATTGCAGCAGACATGGGTTTGTTAGCTGTTTCATATACATTTGCATCCAGTGTAATATCATTATCCTCTCTGTCGTTTACAAAAGAACACCCAACACCAGTGGTTTTGTGCTGCAAATTTCACATCATAGATTTTCATTTGTGTCAACACTATACAGAAAAGAGGATGTGTTGATCAGTATCCTAGGTAACCAACAATAAGCTGCTCATTGGTCTGACTCTGCTTAGCCTGCTTGTTCCTGCTCTGCAATGGAATCAGTTCTCTCTGTGAAGAACACAACAAGACATATGTTGTTAATGTAAATGGGCTGCATTAACCTTTACTGAGCACAGGGTTATGTTAGGCTGTAATTACAGACTGGTATAGCTGGGTAATATTATTGGAATGTATCTGTTGCAACAGATTCAACTTGTTTTGAATTTTATCATGCTGCTTTTTTGCATAATGATGTTTTGCAATGTGATAGAAACAGTGTGTAGGCCACAGTTGCTACCTTTGTCGTGGTTAACCACATTTGTTGTAGCGTAGTTACTGCAGCCTATTTATGCCACATAACCAAAGCCAAACAGACTCATAACTTGATATACATTGTGATCATTTAGGTCCCAATTACAAAGTGCTTTAACTAATATCTGTTGAGTATACCCCTGACTGCTTCATGTGGTAAATATACAATCCATTAGAGAGTTTCAGTGCTACATGCTTGCTGTGAATGAGATGTGATCAGTCACGAGGAGAGTATGTGCCTGTTTAGACTGTTGCTCTCACTGTGTTTTGTCGCTATGGAACCCTCCGTCTGTGGTTAGGTTTCATCGTTGTTATTAGTCATACGGTAAAAAGCCCTCGAGGTTACTGTCTAACTGCCTTTGTACAGACAGAATAATTATTGTGCAGTAACTGGACAAATGGGAGAGTTTTGTGCTTTAAAGATTTATCAAACACTCGCACACCTCTTATTGTTTCATGTTGTGTGGATACTGGCAGCCCCAGACACAGTTATCTGGCAGTCCACTGAAGGTTCACCGAGTTCAGCGTTGTTGCTACTTGGCAGTTCACTTGTTTTGTTCTTGTTTCAGACAGATTGGCCAAGTGGTCTTCAGATGGGAAAAGGAAAGAGACCTCACTGACATGAATGGATTTTTTTTTTAATTTTTTAATCTTTTGACTTTATAAAATACATCTTATAAAACTTCTGATTTCCTATCAAGAGAAATCTCAGCACAAAAACTACTCTGCAGCCCAAGTCCTGTTAGTGCCCTCTAGTGGTTAGAGTTCATTACAGTCACAGACTTAAACATGATAATGGTGTCTGTTTATTCACATTCATCCATGTCACTGGAGGGAAGTCACCTGGATTAATTTAGGTTCTTGAAGATGTTACACCTCTCATCTAAGAGGCTTCCTCAGTTCTAACTGACTTGTGGGGAGTCCCAGGTATTTGTTCTCACCCTCAAATCACATGACTCATGGCCCATTAATGAAGCAAGACTCATGGTGTGAGGTCTGTCAGGTCAGGCAGGATTTGAGTTGTCAATAGTGGTGAAACTTTCTGTTGACTGAGGACTACATTATAAGTACCTGACGAGGGATGTCATAAAGCCCCTCTCTGTCTACAGATGGTTGTTCCAGTTTCACAGAGAAAGAGTGAAGGAACACTCTTTAGATGCAGGTGGACTGCTGAGTGTTGTCCTGGGGAAATGCTCTCGTTTATTGAGCCATGCTCTTGTTTCGTGGGTGTTCATTGTCGCCTATATGTGTCTGTGCACTCCTTCTGCACAAGGCTGCATGTACAGTGTTGCTCAGCTTGTGTGTGGGTGTTTTATCCTTACGATGAACCCGTCTGCCTGATCTGAAATGCACTGGGATGTTGTGTTTGAGAAAATTCTTCTCAGTCTCAGTTTCTCAGAGGCACTGCCTACATAAGGAAGATCTTGTTCTGCCTGATCTTCTTTTGTTTGAAGTTGTTAAATTTTTTTTGCTGACTTTATGAAGGCCCAGAAGAAGTTTATTTCCCTTCTACAGGTTGTCCTTGAAGTCTGGACACATAGGAACTCTCATTATCTATAATTTTTTTGCCTCCACGCATTAGATATCGTTTGATTGAAAGAAGAGTTGAACTGGTACTTCTCAGTGGACATGAAGTATGGACATATCTAAAGATAGTAGACTAATTTAATTCACGCCATCCAAGGAGAATTCCACTTGGCTTTTCCACAGTGGCCAAGGTGGTTAAAAAGTTTAAAGAAACAGGCTATGTCATGGACAAATCCAGTTCTGGACGACCAAATATATCAGCTGAAACTAAAGAATCGATCATGGCTAAAATTCATGCTAGCTCCAAAAAATCACTTCCCTAACCATTAAGGAAGCCATGATCTAACCTAACCCTAACCCTGTCTTTCGATATGTCCATCCTTCATGTCCACTGTGAAGTACCAGTTCAACTCTTTGTTCTTTCAACAAAGCCATATTTATTCTGTGGAGGCAAAAAATTAGAGTTAATGAGATTCCTCTGTGTCCAGACTTTAGGGACACCTTGTATTAGAGCGCTGAGCAATATAGAATGTCTTTGCTTATTTTTCAAAACCCTCTTTGTATTGAGAATGTGTTACTCTTAAAATTAATACAAAAAGAAACAAACAAAGGTGCACAAACCAATATTTTGTGTGAACAATTGCTCAAATAACTAGTTGCAGCATAAACATGTAGCGTGAAGTGATTAGTTCTGTGGGACTTGGACTATGTAGTTCAGCTCAGTTTTTTTTAGCTTTAGCATTTTAGTGACCTTCAGGTTATTGTTTTAGTGTTACAGTCAACAACTTCACTGCTTTGGTTCGCCGTCATCACACCCCTCATCGACTTTATTTCCGGCTACAGTTGGCTGCTACTATAAGCTGCCCAACCAGCACCAAACTGCAGTCAGTGACTAGCTGGTTAAAGAAAAGTGAAGTGTGTCAACACAAGCACCAACAGATACAGACAGAGTTAAAATACATTATAGGAATTTTGAGATTTCCTCATCTTTAGTCCCATGGCTAAGCCAAATTTCAAAAACTGTGTAACCTACACCATTCGGAATAGAATTTAATGGCATGTTTGTTTAGACTCTGTCTGGTTAACATCCATTTCTTTTAAACTCAGCACCAAAAGTTGGAAACACGACTTTTTATTTCAAAAACTAACCTTGAACAGCAAAGGAGACTCACAGCGAGACTTTGCATCCTCCATCTGTGCTACCGCTTAATATTAATTCTAGTAAGCAGATAATGAAACGGTTGGCAGTGAGAAATGAGAGGGCTTTTCAGTGTTTTTTCCTGTACCTGCTCTGCTAGGTGATTCCTGGGCTTCCTGCCAGGACCTTGACTACATGCTGTGGCTGCACTTTGGTCCTCACAAGCTGAATTATGAGAGTGTTTTGTGTTTTGGCAAATTTAATACTTGTGAGCAATTCATCCTCGTATGCCCTACAGGCTCAATAGCCCCGGGGGACAACAAGTGAGAAGTAAATCCTGTGGGAGGTTTTTCACCTCTTGGCAGTTTGAAATTGCTCTATTATTAATATTATGACGTCCTCGGTGACGGGCCAGTGAATGCAGAATGCAGGTCACTGTAATTAGAGTGCTGGAGACTGAAGTCTGATAGAGCTGTGGTAGCACTGAGATGACCTGAAGGACTTTGTCACAGTGTTCACTGTTAGTGTTACTTATCATTAAAATGCAAAGTCCCACAGTGTCATTTCTTTGCATATAAATTGATAAAGTGCAAATTAGCTTGTAATTTGCATCTCTAAAACAGAATATTAACCGAGCCAGTGGCTGATGCATGTTTACTTTTTCTTATGGCCCATTGTGACATGGATGCTGTGTCATTACCTAGTTTTAGTATGTTCAGTTTAGCTTACATTTTACTCTTGTTGCTCACATTCCTAAATGAAGCTGTGATCAGTCAGAGTGCTATAAACCGCTATGCAATTTTCCACTGGAGTACTGGAGAATAAAATAAAAACTATATACCCATGCAGCAGCTTTGTTCACTTGACCTGGGATGCAGCGTATTTGTTGACAAGTCAGCAGCTCCACCTTAAATAATAGGCATTCTGAGATGGGTTCAAATTTCAGGGAGAAGAGTGGAATTTTAATTACCAGATGTAAACGCGTAATCCCATGAATCAGGTGTCAGTATCCAGGTACAGATTACATGTTAATCCTGGCTGTGAATGTGCCATTAGATCAGACTGCCCCTACAATTTACACAGTTTAAATGTTCACGTAACTGAGAACAACACAGAGGGCAAGTCCTGCTGAAACAAAACCCAGTGTCGTCAGCCCTGTATAAAAAGACTGTTAAGCGGACAAGGACAAACACGTTGCATGCAAAACCTGACAACACTATTTTGAAGGTGAATATTTGTATGCACCTCAGCACAGCCCGGCATATTCCACCAGACACGCTTGTCGTGTGGATGAATAGCTTCGGAAACCTGCCACAACTGTCGGATGTCAGAACCACTTCACATGCACACTGTTTGTTCAGTGATACCGGTCAGGTTCCGCTGGTTTGTTTCGCTATGTCCTCAGATGGTTTACTGTTGTGCACTCGGAACTTGTTGGAATAAAGCGGTCCTGTGTCCCAAAGGTTTATCCAGCCATGTAGAACAGACTATATCGCATCAAAACTTAGGTTTGTTTTTCAATATCCATGTGAAGATACAGTTGTACAAGCTTTGTATTTGTTTATTTAGTCACATATGAGCTTCTGCTTTACTGTAGTCATTCATTATTAACATGTTGGAGATTGTAACTTTATTAATTGCTGTCACTTCAGACTGGGCCTCACACACAGAGGTCATGAATGTGTGTGCTTGTAGGTGGCATCCCTCTGAATCTGCCAGTGTCCTACAGGGAAACTCGGGTTAAATTTAGAGTCGGTGGCAGCCTGGCAGCTTGACTAGAAAGAAATCTGAACCTTTAGCAGCATGTTCGTCTGTGCAGCTTTTCCTTTCTCCCACTTCTTCTTGTATTTGCACACTGAGGTGGTTTTCCCAGTTCTCCAGAATATTGCACCACCACTGGTTGAGTCTGCTTTCAGGCTGTCGACATAAGAGGCTTCCTCTTTCTCACTGCATTTCCTCTGTGAGTTGAGGCTATTTGAGTTCGCCGAACTCTGTATTGTTTCTCAGTGACTGCTGATCATCAGTTCATCTAGTACCGTACTCTCTGTGGAATGCATTTTATCATGCTACTCAAGCAGATTAAAAAGACATCAAAAGCAGAGATAAAATCATGATGTATTTAATGTATCAAATGAAATGGATATTTTCTAATATTAATATTGGACACCACTATGTTGTAAGACCGTGTGTTTATAGAGAGAGCTGCTCTGAAAGCCATGATAACTTCTGGGTAAGATTAGTGTGTCAAACCAAATGTTTTAAATAACCAAGATGTACTGGTCCATTGGCATTTTTATAGACCAATTATTCCTTTCAGAAACCTTGATTTTGCTAAGATATTCCCATCAGTAATGCCAAGAATAATCATTTGGTTAGTACAGCTCTAAAGTGTTATAATAATTAGTGGCACATATATCTAGTAAATCTGGTGTCTTTATATAGAAGAAATGTAATGTAATATATATATATATATATGGAGAGAGGCATGAAAAGATGGTCAAAATTTCTGTTTCTGTGAATGCTTTTGTAGATTTCGATAGTGACTGGTGTTCACGAGGCATTAAGTTAAAGATACAAAAATAATATTTTCAGTAACATTGATATATATTTTTTGTTGTGTACAATGTAGAACAAGGAATTTAAAGTTTATAGAGATCTCTGATAACTATGACCAAGCTCTCAGACCTTACTTAGTTCTTTAGGATCGTAGCTTGTTCACAGTCATTGTCAGGAAAGGCCATGCGATGCAAATGTCACAGCTTCATAAATAATTTGTCTCCTCCAAACCTTATCTCAAACAAACAGCAGCCATTGACACTTCTAAGCAGATGGCTAGCACTCTAAAAGTAAAATAAGGGATACCCACAAAGAAGGGGGAAGTCTAGAGGATGATCTGTAGTTGTAGAAATTTGGAACATCTTGATCTTACTGTGTCAGGTGCCTTGAGATCACGTATGCTGTGAAGTGGCACTATATGAATAAAGTTGTATTGAATTGATATAAAGATAGCAAAGTGTTTTCAGATGGTTGTTTACCAATTTCTTGTAAGTAATTAAGAATTGCTGCACTTAACAGGAGGTCAAGTTGTGGTCTGGAAAACGAAGGAAAACTTGAAGAGATAAAATCAAAGCTGTGTTTGGCTGCAAAAGACCTTGAGGAGGATTTAGCTGGCTCTGAAGTGGTGGAGCTGTGTTCTTGTTCGTGTTGCAGACATCTGCACCAATGTGACCCTCATGAGTCATTGTAAGATCTTTGTTGTGTCCTCACCACAAATTTCATTGTCCAAATGAAAGTCAGAACAAATCTGTTATCTGGTTAAAAAAAAAAAAATCTGGTTAAAAAAAATCCTGTGTACTGAAGTTAAAGATGAGTGTTTTGGCAGCAATAAGCAAAGGTATTTTTGGATTCTGCTCTCTACTATTTCAATGGCACAGTGAGGAAAGGGTTCAGTTAAACAGAAGCAAGTTCTAGAAGCAGACGCAGCATCTGTAAAAAGCTGTAGATATAAAGGATGGCCTCTACAGCACGGTCAAGATTCTAAACACCCCTAAAATTTTATAATAGACCACCTCAAAAGTTGAACATTGAAAGCTTTTCACTCATAGTCCCCTGATCTAAACACCACTGAACATCTGTGGATGGACCTCAAAGAGCAGTGCATACAAGACGGTCCAAGAATTTCACAGACCTGGAAGCCTTTAGCAGAGAGATAGAGAAAATCCCCCAAACAAGAACTGAAAGACTCTTGGCTGACTACATAAAGCTGTGATAGTTACCAAAGAAGGAGGAACTAGGTGACCCCACAAGGTCTTTTCTTGTTATCTGGAAAGTACAGGAGATAGAAATGAGAAGTAATTTTGCCAAAAAAAAAAAAAATTAAAGAACTGTATTGGCCTTAACTTTGTCTTTTCAAGCTCGTATAATGGTTTACTAGTTTCAAAAATCTGACAAAAGGTCCACATTTCTGCTCATATCAGATTCCATTATCATGACTAACTTAGTTTAGCGACACTGCAGCTACTTTGGTTATCGATTTTAGCTTTGAGTCTGGGGGTTTTACTGAACATGTGTGATTCAATGACTACTCATAAATTTAGCTTCTGGCTAGATTTCATGCTCTTAGTCTGTGTTCTTGGCACTGACTGATGTCAAATAATGTACAGTTCTTAAATTTAACTTATCGGCATTGTTGCTAATGCTTTTCTAATAGTGCCACTGTAGCAGTAATATTATCATTTTGCCAGTAATTTGACCTGAATATCCTAATATTATCCTTTAGAATTTCAGAAAGCTTGATGAAACACCCAACATTTGGGCGTTAGTTCAGTTCTTCAGCATATGTTAACACGGCTAGCTTAAACTGTAAAATGTAGGCTAGACTTTTGCTATGTTTCAGTCACACGTTTGCACTGGATTACCAAAGTCTGTGTTTTACTCAAATTCTCTGACATTGTTGGTAGATGTGATATTAATCAGCTGCCACATAACAACTTTGGTGCCTGTTAAAAGACAGCAACATTCTTCATACAGCAGACTGCCATACATGTCATCATTCCAATCATTTTTTTTGTTTAGATTTTGCTCTTCAGATGGATTTGGACTTTCTGTGACTCTGTGTAGTGACATGAGTTTTCTTTATTTCAGCCTCCATAATTCTCAAATAGGAAAGAGGCAGTAGAAAGTTGTGGATAGAACAGAAAAACTTGCAAAAACTTTAAAAACTGACCCCAATTTGACAAGATGATCATCACACAGGACTAATATTATCTCCGCATGACTTCTGTGTGTGGTAAAATATGGTAGATAATGTGCAGTGGAATCATTTCAAACATGGCAAATTTACATGGGATTACTATGTCAATATGAAAACCTATTCCGATTTACAAGAGGTCCCAGGTAATACTTGTCCTGAGTGAATGTGACTCATGAGTGGCTTTCCTGGCTCAGTGTTTTTCATTTAATAAAACAATTAAAGACAAAATGTCCTCTCTTTTTTTGTGTGTTGCAGTTCTGTGTGGAGTTAAACCAAGGAACACTGGCCAGCGTACGGAAGTGGAAATGGCCACGAGGTCTGTGGAAAAGTATCGTGTCTGAAAAACCCACCGGGCACTCCAGCAAGGTACTGCACTAACACATTAATTGACATCTTGCTGTTGTAGTTTCACTCCAAAGGTGTCTTTAACTCTCAAGTACTTAGAAGCTGCTTCACCCTAGATTTTGCCAGTTAATCTGCAAGAAAATGATCCCACTGAGTGTTTTGTTTTCAGAAGTAAAATCCGTGGGTTCACTAAGCTCCAGCGGTTTGTCTGTCTACAGTATCTGCTGTGACATCAGGACGACGCTGAGCTCACAGCAGATAGTTGTTTGTTCACAGCAGAAGCCAGCCAGTAGATGAGGCCTGGATATATACTTGAGCTGGCGCAGCTATGTATCCGTGGCCTCGGTCACGTAAAATAGATGGTTGAAATAACAGCAAGGAGCTTTAAATGCCACCCCCAACTGTGAGTGCAGTGGGACAGCGTGATTTAACCTGAGCATGGTGTCATAAAGGTAACCAGAGTACAGTGAGATGAGCACTCAACAGGGGAATGAATTAGTGGCCGTTTCCATTCAACTTTCATTTTCCCGCAATAGTCATTTTCAAATGTTTTTCTTCATTTTGGTTTTTAATGATCAGCCCTCCAGATCACAGTGGAATCACTGACAAGAAATGTACAGAACTATAGCTCCATTCAATAGATTTCCCAAGCTAATGGGGTCCAACAAGCCTAAAATAATGACTGATTTAAAGAAATGACAGTCAGGCATGCAGTTTCCTCTATTCCTAGTAAAGGTTAGCTGAGTGAGCTAGTTCTTGGCTGTATAGTTTTGACAGTAAAATCAATCTCCTGGTCTACATCTGTGAGACAGCACATGGACGTATTTTCTTAAAACGTCAGTCCTTATACTGTTTTTCATTCTGTGCATTTTTATAATAAAGTCTTTACTATTACCTTATCTGTTAGATTGAACATTTGCACATTATGTAACCGTTATTAGTTATTTTTATCCATGCTATTTATATTTGTTAATCCATTATTGCTTTGCAAAGATGCAATCCCCCACAGAGATCACTTATCGTATTGGGTCTTAACAGATATTTTCAGTTACCACTCTTCTTAATAAGTAGAAAATGTGGCAGTTTCATAACTGTGACTCAGCCGTGTTAGCTGACCTTTCATGTATACTACAGTCCTGTGTCTTAAATTAGTCTGTATGACATCGTGTGCTCAAGTTACCCAACAGTGGATTACCTCGAGGCTCATACTGTACTCCAGAAAAGAATCAAAACAAGTCAAAGAAATCCATGTGCACTGCATTTGTATTCAATAAACGCCTGCAGTGGGTTTATCTATAGTCAGCGTGACATTCAGTGGGTTGTACACAGCCATACCCATGCTCTATGGAGAGTCTATATCGATACAGTAAGCTATGTATTAATAACTGGTACAGGTAGTCATATGCCGCTAATTAGTACAGTTGTTGAAAAACTGCATGAGACTTTTCAACATAATCCTCTGTTCACAGGGAGCCAGCTACTCAGGGTTTCTGTGGGACAGCTCATCGGGTGTTGACCTGAAGGACGCCGTAGTCCTCGAGTCTCCTGTTGTCAACGGCAACGGAAATCATACGTACCCTCGACTCTACCTGGCTCACTTTTTAGTAAGTAGTCATTCAGTTTAGTTAGATGAGATATATTTGCTAATATGTCAGCAGATATTGACCTTTTTATGTAAAAGCAGACCATATATTGTCCTATAAGCGTGATCTACCTCCATTATGACCATTACACAGTTGTTTTTACTTTTTTCATCTCTGTTTTTTTTTTTTTTTACATAAAAGACAACACAGACACATACAATGCAAAAAAAAAAAACCTTGGCAGGAAACAGAGAGCTGAGTGCTTCACAGAGATGTCTCCTCCAAGCTTAACATAAGCAAATTTGTTAATTGTATGATAAAATAAGCGACGACAATTCAGGTTCTTTCTTGATCATTAGAACAGTAGGTTGATGAAAATATCTTTAACCACTGTCATGTCGCAAGCTTTTCTTAGGATATGATATCCAGATAAGTTTTTTATCAGTTATTATTTTCATGGCTGCCATGACTATTTTCATCTGCTAATGAAGACCTTGAGATGTGGATTCAGCTCAGAAAAACACACCTTAAAAAACAAAATGCATTCTTAAAATCAATAGGATTAACTATTTATTGTTTAAATGTAACTTTCCACAAAGTAGCATTCAGTTGGCCACACGCTTCTCTTAATAAGTCTGTCTGTTCAGGGATCCAGTTTTGCTCAATATCCCAGAATTAAGACGTAAAATGTTGTTGTTACAATGCTAGCAGATAGATGCATGTCTCTTTCTTGTGTCATTTTATTTAGCATCTGTTTGGTTGTTAGAATTCTGACCAGAATCAAATGACTTTTCCTCCTAGATTGGTTCATATGATCTGACAGTAGTGAACGTCCACATGCAAGCCGCAGCCTCACCATCAGAGTCCAGCGGCAAAAACCACAACTCAGATGAAGTCAAGTGTCAGCGCCTCTCACCCAGCATCCAGGAAACACTCAAAGGTCAGTCTGTCAGGTTGGACCAGTCGAGGTCAGCTCTGCACACACTTTTCACTACATATATAACCTCATATCCTGTGCATCACACACCTCTACATAAATGAGAAGTTCATCCTATCCTCCATATCTTTTTCTGCAGGTGAGAAGGAGTTGGTAATATTGGGAGACTTTGGCTCCCCTCCTCAGAGCTCAGAGCTTGATATACTAAGAAAGGAGAAGCTCTGTGCCCTAATACCATCCTCCCAGTTCACCAACATCAGCACCCGCTCCCCACAGGGAACCCGCTCCCTGGATAACATCTGGATCAGCCGCTCCCTCAAGAAGATTTACTCAGGTAGAGGCGTAATCTAGTCGTTTTCTGGTAGTGCACAGTGTAAAACCTTTAATTAAAACTCCTTCATAATCAGTCAGGTTTCAGGTCACTCAAATGTGATGAATACATATTTCTAGTTATTTGAGAAAAGTCCAGGTTGAGTCTTTTAAGACCCATCAAACTTGAGTCAAGAGTCAAAGTCATTAAGGACGAGTTTAAGTCGAGGCTCAAGTTATTGGAGAAAAGTCTAAGTCAGGACTCATGCTATGAGTAAGAAATCTAAGTGAAACCTTGATTCATTTGACACAAATCAAACACTAGAAAGTTCCAGGTCTTCCCCGAGTTAAAGTAAATTCAGACAAGTTTAATCTCAAGTTATTCAGGACAAATCCAAGTCAAGTGTAGAGTAAATTAAAACAAACTGAATGTAAGTGTGAAGTCAGGCATTTGAAACAAGTTCAATTCAAGACCAAGGAAAGTCTTGAGTCATTTTAAGACAAGTCCAGTCCAAAAGATTCTCCAAGTCAAAGTCATACAACACAAGTTTAAGGTGAGTCTTAATTTATCTGAGACAAATCCAATTCAAGGTACATGTTACAATCTATTAGAAACTTCTAGGTTAAGGCTCAAGTAATTTAAGACAAGCCCAAGTCAGGTTTTGAGTAATTTTAAGCAGGTTAAGTGTCAAGAGATTTGAGTCAGTCAAGACACGTCTTTATTGAGTTTCAGGTAATTCCAGACAAGTCCAAGTCTAATTCAACACAAATCAATTTTTATATCATTGAAGGTGAGTCCAAGTCAAGTCTTTAGTCAGAGTATATCAGGACAAGTCAAATAATTTCTCAGTCATAGACCAGCATGTCCAAGTTAAGTGTCAGGTCATTTGTCATTAATGATCATTTCAGTCTAAGTCAGTTATAACATCAAAGTCAATCGAGCCGATCCAGTGTTGAGTACACAGTTATTTAAGTCCAAGTCCAAAGTGCCTTTTACTTGTGGCTTTAATCTCATCGGGCTCGATTGCTTTGGAGATCTTTACTCCCACAGATATCCGGAGGAGACACCTTTCTTGCGTATCATAAATACGATCAATTTGCACTTTCAACTCATCCTTGAGCTCAGGATGGTTGGAAGGGAGTTTCAGCAGCTTTCATGAGATCAAAGTTTACCTCACTGTATGACTCATCTGGTACATTGTGTTACATGTAGTCCCGCCTGTTTGCTGACTGTCCATTTCCTTGTTTCCTGTCCTGTGTCTTATTTCTGACAGGCCACTGTATGGTGGTGCGGGAGGGCCTGACAAACCCCTGGATCCCAGATAACTGGTCGTGGGGTGGTGTGGCGTCGGACCACTGTCCTGTGGTTGCAGAGTTTTATGTAGATCCATCTCCTAAGGAGCTGAGCAGGCCTGGTATGGCAGTGGTGGACAGAGGAGACATTATGCCCAAACATGAGCGGTGACAGCAGCCACAGTCAGGACAGCAGTGAATGACATGAGAAGGACTTTGAGCCACCTGGATGCTGCTTTATCTTGGTTTGTCATGGAGCAGAGTTTCCTGATGAATATGAAGAAGTGCCAAGATTGCCTTTTGGGTTTCAATTTATCAATGTATAATAGTAAGTGATAAGCCATCAAGCCATACAAATTGTTGAGATAAAGATATATATATATGTGATGTACTTTAAAAAGAAATGTGCCAAACATTTTCTATGTGTATATAAAATAAAGAGAAATTGATAGACGTTCCAGCTGTGTCTGAATTCTCATCAATGCAAATGTGTGCAGTATCTAATCAGAAGCATCTGAATGACCCAGCTGTTCAGGGCCGCTGCTGCAACGCTCAGCTGCTCTGACAGTGGAAGGGGATGATAAGATCTGTGCTGTACAGCTCATAAAGGCTGCTCTTAAATTATGTAAGCGAGGACTCTGAGTGCACGTGTGAGCTGACTGCTTCCTCTGTGATGGAGATGAGCTGCCAGGGCTCGGTGCCATCAGAAGACGCTGCTGCCGCTGCCTCGACTGCTCATTAAGCAGCTCCACAGTGATGCTTTCAAATGAAGGGAAAATGGATTAATCATTCATTCACTGTTTTACATTTCAATCAGTGGTTATGAATCAGGACAGCGATATAATGAGCATAATAATGACGTTAGACAGCACAGGATATTGTATCAATAAGAAAACCTATTTGAGAATATTCAGTGTTTGTTGATGTTTGATTGGTGTTTGTTTGTTTATTCATTGTGTATTTGTACTAAATACTAACAGTGGGTAACTGCACCTGGCTGATGAGGTGTATGGATGACAGCAACAGGAGTTTTCAACTGCGCTAGCTGCTCCCAGATACACACCATGGACACATTGTTGTTATTATACTACTTTCTAGTCTAGTAGCACTATATTCTGTTCATTTGCTATTATAATTATTGAATTAATTAATTAATAGGTCGCATCTCCATCAGACTGCAAGAAAGATGGACGTAGCTGCCATGAAGTCACCTCTTGGTTTCTGGGCTGAAGAAGTGAAGGGTTATGGACAGTTTAACATGTCTGTTGAAAATGTGCTGCTACTTCACTGATTAAAAAACAACAAATTAACAGTTAATTATATCAGAAGTAAATCCATTCGGATTTATTTCTGATATAATTAACAGGATGAGACTTATGTTCACTGTGAATAAGCATCAAAGCTGCTTTGTCCATACAACCTCAGTGCTAGTTTGATCACTCTTATAGTGAAAATGTATTCAAATGTGTAGCCTGATGCACTCATTTATCGGAGACACCGCTCTCATATTTTAAGTTAGGACATGAGAGACCCTTATCAAGAATATTTCAGGTTCAGTAATCATTCATTAATTAAATCTACTTCTATTGATCAGTCTCATTATCAAAAGTCATGAACTCTGATTTCATTGACCTCCAGTTCCCAAACAAAGAAATACATGGTAGCATCAATGATAATTATACACAAACATTTATTAACTAATACTACAAACAACAATGATGTAACAACAGGCAGCAATCTAATGTGTAGATGCAGATAAGCTAATTAACTGTGACTGTTACTGGAAGCAGTTGGTGGAGTGGTTGTCAATTTAGAACTACTTTAGGATCGGAAGCCACTTATAATTTGGAAATTTACCCATTTAGCAGAAGAGAAATGATGCCTGTGTAGCCTTTGTAGGAGGGAGGAGGATGTTGCAGCAGGATGTGTCGCTGTGATGATCTGTTTTGAGGAACGCAGAGACAAGACACCAGACTTTTGAATAGTAGTGCAGGTGAAACTGTTTCACTCAAACCCAAAAATGTTAAACTCCTGGTGGAGTGAGAGGAAGTCAGTGGTTGCTGAAGTTACTCAAATTCATGCTGTAGAGAATATGAATTGATAAGCAGAAATTAATGGTAAATGATCTAATATTTGTCATGATGTTTCAGTCTAGACCACAGGCTGAACCCACAGTGGAAATCTTATGATCAGCAGCTGTTTTGGATTCTGGATCTTCCAAATAAGGGTTGCTACCTCTGACCTACATAAATCCTTGTGGAAGAACAGACCAGTTCATACATGAACTTACTTTATATTGACATTATGCTAATAGGGCAGATGTTACTATCACAAGCACAGTAGACACATGCTGGGGCAATAGATTCACTGTTGGTTTTGCGAATGATAGCTCTAAACATCAGAACAGGGGAGAGCTGGATGTAATAAGCAGCCACAGAGCAGACACTGACGTTTTATGTAGGCCTTTAAACCTTACTAAGGGACTAATCCTGAGCAAAATAACCTCTATCACTGACTAGGCTTAAATTTAGTTAAGTCAAATTACTGTTATCTGTATAGTACCTTCACAACAACAACAGACATTGAGCCAAATTAATTTTTGGTGGAGGAATTAGGTTCGGGCCCAGTGGCTTGGTCTTTAGCACTTTTGCTTGCAGTTAGAAGATCCCCAGTTTGCGTCCCGGCTTCCTGGGATCTTTCTGCATGGAGATTGCCTGTTCTCCCTGTGCACACAAGGGTTTTCTCCAGGGTTCAAAAACATTCTGAGGTTAACCGATGATTCTAAATTGTCCGTAGCTGTGAATGTGAGCGTGATAGTTTGCTCTATATGTAGCACTGTGATAGACTGGTGACCTGTCCAGGGTGTCCCCTGCCTTCACCCTAAAGGCTGGGTTATGCTTTCCACATGAACGTGATGTCAGATGGGATAGATTCCAGCCTGCCGTGATTCTAATGAGGATTAAGCATGTATAGACAACAGACGGATGGAATTATATTGGTTTTGCAAATTTACTTGAAGTTTAAATATTAAGGTTAAGAACCTTCAGTGACATTTATGATGGAAATTTACCACTGAACGATAACTATTACAGTTAGAATTAGAAACCATAATGACTAATTAAAAAACATTAGCAAGATTTGCAAAGAATCTGACATTTTTTTGGAACCAGCCAACACCTTAAGCCCCTCACATACCCTGTTGTCCCTCATTTATCCCAGTACCTGTACATACACACGTGGACAAAATTGTTGGTACCCCTCAGTTAAAGAAGGAAAAACCCACAATTCTCACTGAAATCACTTGAAACTCACAAAAGTAACAATAAATAAAAATTTATTGAAAATTAAATAATCAAAAACAGCCATTACTTTTGAATTGTTGATTAACATAATTATTTAAAAAAACAAACTAATGAAACAGGCCTGGACAAAAATGATGGTACCTCTATAAAAGATTGAAAACTATTTGACCAGAGTGACATGATTAACTCAGGTGTGTCATTTAATTGACATCACAGGTGTTTCCAAACTCATAATCAGTCAGTCTGCCTATTTAAAGGGAGACAAGCAGTCACCCTGCTGTTTGGTGAAAAGGTGTGTACCACACTGAACATGGACAACAGAAAGCGAAGGAGAGAATTGTCCCAGGACATCTGAAAAAAAATTATAGACAAACATCTTAAAGGTAAAGGCTATAAGACCATCTCTAAACAGCTTGAAGTTCCTGTGACAACAGTGGCTCATATTATTCAGAAGTTCAAGACCCACGGGACAGTAGCCAACCTCCCTGGACGTGGCCGCAAGAGGAAAATTGATGACAAATTGAAGAGACGGATCGTTGGAATTGTATCCAAAGAGCCCAGAGCAACCTCCAAAGAAATTAAAGGTGAACTCCAAGGCCAAGGTACATCAGTGTCAGATCGCACCATTCGTCGTTGTTTGAGCCAAAGTGGACTTCATGGGAGACGACCAAGGAGGACACCACTGCTGAAAAAAACTCATAAAAAAGCCAGACTGGAATTTGCAAAAATGCATGTTGACAAGCCACAAAGCTTCTGGGAGAATGTCCTTTGGACAGATGAGACCAAACTGGAGCTTTTTGGTAAGGCACATCAACTCTATGTTCATAGACTCAAAAACCAAGCATACGAAGAAAAGAACACTGTCCCTACGGTGAAACATGGAGGAGGCTCAGTAATGTTTTGGGGCTGCTTTGCTGCATCTGGCACAGGGTGTCTTGAAAGTGTGCAAGGTACGATGAAATCTGAAGACTATCAAGGCATTCTGGAGAGAAATGTGCTGCCTAGTGTCAGAAAGCTTGGTCTCAGTCGCAGGTCATGGGTCTTCCAACAGGACAACGATCCAAAACACACAGCCAAAAACACCCAAGAATGGCTGAGAGAAAAGCGTTGGACTATTCTAAAGTGGCCTTCTATGAGCCCAGATCTGAATCCCATTGAACATATGTGGAAGGAGCAGAAACATGCCATTTGGAGAAGACACCCATCAAACCTGAGACAACTGGAGCTGTTTGCTCATGAGGAGTGGGCCAAAATACCTGTTGACAGCTGCAGAACGCTCATTGACAAATACAGAAATCGTTTAATTGCAGTGATTGCCTCAAAAGGTTGTGCAACAAAATATTAAGTTATGGGTACCATCATTTTTGTCCAGCCCTATTTCATTAGTTTGTTTTTTTAAATAATTATGTTAATCAACAATTCAAAAGTGATGGCTGATTTTGATTATTTCATTTTCAATAAATTTTTATTTATTGTTACTTTTGTGAGTTTCAAGTGATTTCAGTGAGAATTGTGGGTTTTTCCTTCTTTAACTGAGGGGTACCAACAATTTTGTCCACGTGTGTATACCTGCAGCAAGCCCTGCTGCCTCGTCACTGCTGCCTGGACTCACTGGCTTCTGTATGTTGGAGCAGGGGGTCCCCTAGTGGGTAAATGTAACCATGCTTCATCCCCTTCGGACAATATTTATGATAATTCCCGATACTCATTGGAATCTACATTTGGCTATAAATGTTCTATTAGTTTAAATTTAAAAAACAAAAAAAAACAATGACAAGGAGCACACAAAGTGTCACTTCTTTTGCTGACCCTGACAGGAGTAAGGTAGGTTGTGTGTTTGGTGTTTACCTTTACACCAGCTGCATACTCTTGGAAGTTGGCCTTTTGAAATGGATGATGGAAGATAAATGTATCACTTAAAGCACTGCGTCTGTCATCTGTCCTTTATCTCTCCACCCTGAAGAGTGCTTCACTAAACTGACACTGTTAGAACTGGACCAGACTAACACACTAACTGTTGGGATGATCAGATCGAATGTAAAGCATAGCTTAAGGTAATGCAAAAGTAACACTCAAAAAAAAAAATGTTGCCATGACTAAGGGCGGATCCAGATTAATTTCAGTGGGGGGGGGCAACAGATATTTTGGGGGGCCACCGAAAAGTTGTAAGAAAAAATGAAAGCTGCTACCGACCTTTCGCTTTTACAAAGTATTTTTCATGTTTTTTTTCTGGCTCTTTAACCCACTGGGAAAGCTGTATATGACCTTTTAATTTTGGACTGTTAACATTCAAATTATAATGGACTTGTTTCCTTGTTTATGTGAATTACAGCATCATCAGCTGCAGCATCTGCCTGTTATGTAAAACTGGTAAGCTCAGTGACAGTATCCTGAGGGCAGTTAAGTGACAAATATTGTGCAAGAACAGCACTATATACAACCCTGTCAATTGCCACTTCTTAGAATGTTTACTGACAATTATCCCACCTAAAATAAGAAATAATATTCTATACTTTAGCAACTAGTTCTCAGCTGTATATCAGAAACATCATCGGGTTCTGTATACTAATCAGTCTAAATCAAAATGAGTACTACCCAATACACAGTGAACAACAACAATCTGTACCCTTGATTTGTGGTAAAATAATCTGAAATGTTCTGTGCAGTAATGTAAATTATAAAATACAATAAAGTACAGTAAGTAGCACTCTATACATTTAATAGTAAATCTGAGAATAATAAACAGTAACAATACTCCATATTCTTAAATCATTTAATAGTGCACAGCTCAGCAAACATCACAGTGTTCTGCATAGAAATCACAAAAAGCTGCTCTCAATAATCTTTCACAGTGAGCTGATGTTCTTGTGTTGCAGCAGGTCCATGGTCCAGACGTGGCCATCAAACAGGCTGGGGAGGTCTGGCACCGTGTACTTCCTAGAGCACCTCCTCTTTTTGCATTCTTCATATGGGATGGAAATAAAGTAACGTTGGTTTAGCACGTCCACCAAAGGCATGTAGGTGTAAAGCAGGAAGTCCTCCACAATGAGGATGTGAGTCTCCTCCTCCTTGTGGTCGGACTTCGGAACGATCTTTGTGTCCAGGGTGTTATTAACGCCAGGAGACTTCTCAAACTTCACCGGGTTCTCCAGCCACGCCTAGATCCTACTCATCATGGCCTCCATGTCCAGAGCAGTGATGACATCGTACTGCTTAAAGCCATCTTCACCAACTTCAATCTCATCTTGGGGCTTGAAGAAGTCATCCTGATGGACCACGCAGCAGTTGGGCAGGTTCTTGATCAGGCGGTTGGTGAGGCTGGTTTTCCCTCCATTTGTTACGCCGGCGATGTCGATGATGTACTTCATGTTCTCCGATTGGTCAAAGTTCGGAAAAAGGGTCAAACACGTCAACAAAAACCAGGTCTGGAGTGATCGAGCGTGGAAGAAAGCTGAAAAACAGAAGGTTGCAGCAGGAAATGTCAACTACTCAAGTCCTCCATGGCACTTGAGTTTAGTGAGTAAGGTAAGAGCAGAAAGGGAGCTGCCACTCGGACACGGTACTTCCAACCAGAGAGGACCTCTTTCGGTTGTCACTGTTACATGTGTGGGTGCATGAATGACTGACGGAGTCGAGCTGTGTCTCTTAGATGTCTGTATTCACCGGCTGTACACATTACAGAACTGAGGAGAGAGTTAAGCAGAAGCAGGCAAGTACCTGAAATACATCTGTGCCGCCAGGGGGAGCTATTGGCTGCAACTCATTACCTACAATAGTCACTGCTACACCGACTGCCGAAGTTGAAGTTTTAGGTGGAATATTCCTTTTAACCAGCCCCTCAGGTCTCTTTGAGGATTTTGGATGGAATACTCGGTTAAACCAACATTTTAGGTGCATGTCCAGGAATTTTTGGTGGAATGTTTCTTTAAGGTTGATGTATGATGACCTTGTAGGTGGAATACTTCCTGAAACCAACCTTTTAGATCAACATTCAGAGATTTAAGGTGGAATATTCCATTAAACCAACCTAAATTTCATGTTTTCATCATTATCAAGTGAGAAATATCAATCCAGACTCCTCATAATGACGTTTGAGATTTATGCTGCTGTTATTTCTTTAGTCCAGACTAAACCCAACCAGGGACAGGAGTTGTAAATTAGCTTTATGCTACACACGTCCCTGCACGGTCCCTGATTAAATAAATTTATAAAATAAAATAAAAATAAATAACAGAAATCCACAACTGTAATTTTATTTCAGGACTCGGTGATTAAATGTCAAAACAATCCATGTGACTCTAAAAACTCAACAGCTTTACAAACTCGAAGATTACACTCTCCACAAGGATCCATTCTGACTGCACTGGGCGAAAATTCAGGTTGTCAGCTTTCAAATGAGACCAGAACCATGCATGTACTCCAAACAGTTCAAGAGCAGCATTCAATTTACTTTGGTTACATCTTCAGTAGAAATTTCCCGCGGAATCCTATCAGGCACTTCAAGCGAACCCTGTTCTAATTTACTTCTCCTGAACTCAGGTTGTGAGCACCTTCAGGCCTTCTCTCCTTTTAATATGGCCATGAGAAAGACATATGCTAAGAAGAAGATAGATTCAAAGACAACTGCTGTAGAAAGACAATATGTCTGGACTCCCTTACCTGGTCAAGATTAGATATTGTCTAATCTGACATGCCTGAGAAGACTAGTTGTCCCCATGTTAGGTTGTAATGTAACTCTGACATTTCTCCCAACCCAATATATAACCAAAGATCGAAAAGAGTCCTCAGAATTGATGCTGGCAATGCTCACATGAATGTGCTGCTTTGTTGTCTCACTTCTCCTGATATCAGTAAACCTTACTCTCAACCTAAGCCATTTGAGCCTCCAGAGTGTCTCTGTGTCTGCCTCCTCATCCTCCCTCGACATCGCTGAAAGCCCACACCCAGCAAAGTGTCACAAAAAATGTAAAGACATTCATCTGTAACCTGAATCTCAAGAGGAATTAATAATACACCTGATACTCACGCAAAGATTCACATACTTTTTCACTCATGGATATGTAATAAAGGGTAATTTTCCTCAATAAATAAATGACCAAAGTGTTTTGTTTTTTTTTATAATTGGCTTCTCTTTATAATTGGTTTCTATTTTTTACTTTTAGGACTTGTTTAGGACTCCATTAAGGTCACATTAGGAGGAGACATTGTAGTGTAATATTTCTGGGTACAATGCGCTACAATAACAGATGATATAATTATGGCAAATGCTATTAGACTAAAGACCAGAAGTAAAACATATGTACTCAAAACATATTGGTGTAAACTTCAGATAATATAACCTTTGACATTTACTACAATAATATGCATGAAATATATCACAAAATAATAAGGGTAAGACGTGGAGCAAAAAATCTAAACATGTCCTGGCATGTTCTCTGGAACAGATGACCTGATGATAACCTAATGTTTTCTGTAAAATGAGATCTAGCGGTGAAATATGATAACCTGACGTCATGATCTGACCAATAGATTTAGAAAAGCATAACGGTGTCAAAACTGCCACTCCTGTCATACGCCCTATAGGCGTGGAATAATGACCAAGGCTCAGCTCAGCTCAGTATCTTCAGTTCTTCTTGGGGTGTTATCGCTACTAAGAATTACTCCTGGATTTTTTGTTGATAAATAAATCCTTCTGCCATCCGAATGCTGACTTCTGTTGGTGATTTTCGTTTTTTTTTAAAGATCTGAACACAGTCAAGTCATAGACTCTGGCTTTGATTTGTAACTTAGTTTACACTTCAACATCTTGTGTAAAGTGCTTGAACATGAGATGAAATGAAAATCATGAGCAGAATAATTTATGTAGTCATTAAAACAAGTAAGAGTGGATGTAATATTTAGATTATTGTGATGAGGCAATTAACATTTCTGCAAAAAAACCCAGTCAACACAAAATATTTTCTTTTTTACCAGGGCTACCAATGTGAAGATGGGTTTTCTTTTTCATTTAGTCGTTTGAACTGATTTAATTATTAAACAGTTATTTATTTTCTGTTTTACTAAGATTTATTTTCAAGGCACTTGTCTGTTGATAGTTTGTGAAGTTGTAAAGTGTCTGTAGTATTTCATGATGCAAAGTTTCACATAAAGTCGTTTTCTGTCAGTCAAAACAAGCACAGCAGTGTGGTTGTGTGAGGGTATACGAAGTTACATGTATTTGCTTTCATTATTGAGTTTTAAACTTCAACTTAGATTCAGGATTTCAAGTTATTGAGGGCTGAAGGCTGATAAGTGGAACCATGTCTTATAAAAACAGAGTTCAGTCATTATTTATTCCATTAAAGGTTACTAAGTTGAATATATTTGACTTTTTCTCTCATTAATTTGAAGATATTCATAACCTGGTGTCAAAGATGAAGGAATCAAGCTTCTTTAAACAAAATTCTAAATACAATCTGTTTTCTTAAACTGCTGCTGAAACTACAACTCCACTGCCATTTCTGTGGTTCATACCACTGCTGCTCCTTCTACAGCTGTGATCCCTGCTGAAAGTCTCACTGCTTTTCCAGCTGACAGTCAGACCACTGAGGACATTTCATTCAGCTGCTGTTTCTGTTTATTTTGCAAGGAAGTAAATGAAGAAATGAAAGGAAAATGAAATAGTAAAAAAAATAATGAAATAGCAAACAAAAAATGAAAGAATGAAGAATAAATGAAACAGAAAACAATAAATGAAATAACAAACAAGAAATGAAATAATGACAAAGAAATGAAACAGAAAACAATAAACAAAATGGTTAACAATAAAAGAAATAATAAAGACTAAATGGAAAAATAAACATGAAATAAACAGAAACAGAAAACAATAAGCTGAAAAAAATTAAAGAAATAAATGAAATAATAAACAATAAAAGTGAGTTACTCTGTAACTTGTACAGAGCAACAACTGCACAGAGATCTGAAGACTCTGCCAAAAAATCTCCTGACTCTTTTCAGAGGCCTCCTCGGAGCCTTTCTGGTGTCAGGAGCTTCAGCCACCACTTCACCATTCAGTTCAGCAGTAGTGGGAGTTTCTGCTGGACCTTGATCAGCTGAAACAGCGTCATTCAGGTCAGTCTGAACGGTGATGGGTGAAGCAGAGGAGACCGCAGACTCATTAAGATCTGCTTCTGGAGACTCTGCTGGATGTTCTTCTGCACAAGTTGTCTCTGTGTCCAGTATGGCAGAGCTCTCTGAAGGCTCATCAGGAGGTGAAAAGGTGTCACCCGAAGAGGAGGCGGCAGCGTCGGCCACGACAGCAGCTGCATCTGAAGTAGAGCTCTCTGAAGGCTCACTAGGAGCTGAAACAGTGTCACCCGTAGAGGAGGTGGCAGCGTCGGCCAAAAAAGCAGCTTCATCTGAGGCAGAGCTCTCTGAACCCTCATCAGGAGGTGAAACGGTGTCACCCGAAGAGGAGGCCGCAGCCTCGGAGGGAGCTGAGACCATGTCACTGAAAGAAGAACCACAACAAAGAAATGAATAAAATATTCAACTAATCCATCAACTAGTGGAACATTCCATCAAAAAAGCATCCAGCTTCCATCCAGCCGTCACTTACTGAGAGCTGTTGTCCTCCTTGCTGTAGAACAGAAACGGGTGTTGCAGAGCCTCACTTGGTGAAATTCGGCTCTCTGGATTCAGATGCAGCATCTTCTTTAGGAGGCTTGCGAACAGTTTGATCTCATAACTGTCCACATCTGGATCCAGCTGCATTTGGAAAAAAAAGATTTAATGGTTGTTCAAAACAGCACACATGTTAGAAATCAGCATTTCCATGTTCAGACAATCAACAAGAGAATGTATTTGATATGTTAAAAGCAGAAAAACAACTTCATTGGTTTTGGCTAAATGTCAAAGAACTCTGTGCAGGACAGGCTTCCATACCTTCAGTGTCCATGTGTGCTCCGTGGACTTGAAGTAGAGCTGGTTGTTGGGGCCTTCACTCAGAAGCTCATTCTCTGGGTTAGCCAGAGTCTCCACCAAAATCTTCATCTAAACAGAGAATATCAGCTACATCAGCATAAAAGGCACTCCTGCATCTATTTGACTTCCAACATCCTAGAACAGTGGAGGACATACCAGGTGATACTGACACCTCTGAGGGAACAGCGGGCTGCCGAGGAACAAGGTGGACAGAACAGCACCCACTGACCACATATCCACTGCCTCAGAGATGGGTAGACCCACAAGAACATCAGGACACCTGAAGAAGGAAGACAACAGTCAGTGATTGCAGTGACTTCCTGCTCAGTTTTACATGTTCATGATTTTTGGTGACATCAGATCAGATGAGTCAAAGAAGAGCAGCAGTACATGATGCTGGAAGACAGATCTTCCAACCTACCTGTATCCAACAAGCTGCTTGACGGAGCTGCTCTTCACTTCACCAACTGGGATGGCTGAGTTGAAACTAGTAAGTTTCACTCTGAAGTTCTGCTGGTCTTCCTGTTTCATCAACATCACAGTATGTGGGTTGATGTTTCTGTGAACGATGCCAGCAGTCTTCAGAGTGCAGAGAGCTGAGAGCAGCTGCAGGACCAGAAGAAGAAACAAAGATTGAATCTGGTTGTTCAGATGTTGGTTATATGTTGGCTTGATATGTTCTGTAAATCAGTAGACATTGTTTGGTGATGGAATCATCAAATCCACGTACCTGCTGTGTAATGGGTCTGATTTCTCCAAGTGACAGAGGTTCTCCACGTCTCTCCCTCAACAGCTTGTGAAGGCTCTTGTCCAGCGTTTCAAAAACTAGACAAGTTTGCCCTTTACAGTCAAAGTCATCAAGGAACCTGACGATGTGGAGGGGGTCAAGTCCTCGGATCCTCTTCAGAACGTCCAGCTAGAGAGGAAACAGAAGACATCAGACGGATGAATCATCTGAGAGACAGTTCATGTTAACGACCTGATGAAATGTGTGAGACTGTGGGAATTTTTATACAAAGTATTGGCTGCATTTGGCTATCCAAATCAATTTCTTTAGAAAGAGGAACCTGCCAAGGCTGTGGAGCATCAGCTATACTTTTTTCTTTATTTATTGAGCCCTTAGCTCAATGGATGAGGCAGAATACAGAAATTAAAGGTGTTACTTTAAAATCAGGGGAGCAAAGATTAGCTCTGTTTGCTGATGACATATTAATATTCCTGACGGACCCCACTCAGTCGCTTCCCAAATGAATGAAAATGCTGGATGAATATGGCTCTTTTTCAGGCTATAAGTTCAATATTACCAAAACTCAGGAATTAAAGCTTAATTACAATCCACCTACACACATTAAAAGTGCACACAAATGGAAATGAAATGCCCATAGCATTAAATATTTGGTAACTGTCCTGACAAAGGATCCATCTGAAATGTTTCAGGCCAATTACGGGCCTCTAATTTCAAAAATAAGATCAGATTTACAAAGATGGAATAATGTCCCTTTTTTGGCTCTACATTCTTGGGTGGACTCAATCAGAATGAGTATCCTCCCTCGTTTCCTTTACCTTTTTCAATGTCTCCCAATTCAGATAGTCCAAAAACATTTTGATGAGTGGGACAAACTACTGACAAAATATATTTGGCCAAATAAAAGAGCAAGGATAAAATATCAGACAATGCATTTAACAAAAGAGAAAGGGGGGATAGGCCTTCCCTGCCTTCTGGAATATTATTATGCTGCACAAATGAGACCTTTAATCGGATTATGTTCACCCACTTATTCGGTAGGGTGGAAAGATGTTTAAGAAACTGTTACAAAGGACATACCAATTATGGCATTATTAGCTGACAAAAATCTGCAAACTAATACCAGCTCTGCAAATGACCCTATGTATGAATCTCTCTTGAATTCGTGGAATAGAGTTATGCAAATTTGTAAGTTGGAAAATCTCTCCCGAATCCTCAGGTGGTGTGCGTACGACTCTGACTTCAAGCCAAATGCCTTTGATAAAAGATTTCAAAGTTGGATCTCAAAGAGACTTACTAGCTGTTATTCTTTTATCCACAAAGGGGCGTTATGAGTTTTGAATTTCTACAAAAAAAATGTGGATTCGGCCAGGATGATTTCTATCGATACTTACAGGTTAGACATTATTTTTGATCAGAATATAAAAACATCATGGGATGAAAGTAACTTGGGGTTCTTGCAGACTTTTCTAACATTAATTAAAACATTTCCTCAAAAGAAAATAATATCTAAAGTATATAAAGCCATTCAACAAGGTAAACAGGCCAATACAGAATACATTAAGAGAAGATGGGAAATGGAAGGAAATATGGAAATTTCAAGTGAAAGCTGGGTGAACTTCTGTAGATTGCGATGGGTCACTACGGGTTCTAACACTTGGGGAGAGTTTTGTTGGAAGAACCTAACCAGGTTTTTGACTACACCTATTGAAAAGAGACATCAGGGTTGTGGTGATCTCTGCTGGAGATCCTGTGGGTCCTCAGGGGCTAATCATTTCCATATTTTTTGGTATTGTTCGGTGATAACATTGTATCGGACACAGGTATGTGAGCATATTAATGATGCATTTGGCAGTAAAATACTCTGTAACTTTGAAAATGTGTCTTTGGGCAATGTGAATGTAATAGATTGGAGAAAGAAGGATCAAATGTTGCTCTGGATACTATTGGCAGCAAGTAAGAAAGCCGTAACAAGGAAACGGTTAAAACCGGACCCGTGGACAGTTGAAGACTGGATTAGCACAATTCAAGAAATCTATACCATGGAAAAGCTTTCTTTTACCCTCAGGACTCAAAGGGACAAGTTTTACACTATCTGGTCAAAGTGGACTGACTATGTGAAGCCCATAAGGTCGGATTTTCAGTAAAGTAACAATATGTAAAGGTGTGGAAATAATATGTAAGTGTGTGCTAACCATATTTTTGTAAAGGTAATCCTCCCATACATGTTCAACTCAAAAACGTTAAAAATAAAAATGAGAAAAAAAAAACGTGTGAGACTAAGACTGAGGCTCTACCTCTCTGTTGGGCTGCTGGGAGTCTGTGGCCGTCTTCTTCAAGATCTTGACCAATACCGGGTGTTCGGTATCCAGCCGTGTGCACTGAGCCACGTCACAAAAGACGCCCCGATACTTGAAGCTTCCAAACCGGTACTCAGTGATGCCGCCAGACAGCAGGTCCATGGGATGGAAGTCAGAGTTGTCAGATCCTGATCCACAAAGATGGAGAGAAAAACGTGTTCAATCAGTGCATTCAGTCAACACATCAGGGACAAACACACAACTAATACTGATGATTTCTAGACCATTTAAATGAGGAGTGTATGTCAGAAAATCACAGATATAACAGTGATGAGTTAAAACAACATTAGATTCAAAGTGCATTTGAATCTAATGTTTTTCTGTTTGTTTTCTACTTTGATTTTGTCTTCGGCCTGATCTTCAGATTTACTGATGTTTATTTGTGTAAATCTGGTTGTAATTTGTGCAGATTTTTGTAAAAAAAAAAAAAGAGACATTTTAATCTGGATCACAGTTCACAGACTGCTCCTTTCTAGGTTACATTTTACTGTACAAACACCTGCTGCACACAAACTCATTCTCAACTTCAGTAACAACAAGTTCATGTTATTTTCATCACAAAACAGTCACTGCAGACCACTTATGAGCACATATTTCAACATATTTCAACATGTACAGATGAATCCAGGTCTTTTCAAAGTGTGTGAAATATGAGATCATGTTGGTGTTTTAGTGTCTCTTACCTGGTTGACTTGAGGATCCTGACAACTGCAGATGTTCGCTTTGGATGGTTGAAACAGACATATTTAAATGTCAAAGTGGTTGAAATCAACTTCGTCGATCAGCAGATGAACAACGGTGTTGTTGCCTCTGGTGTGATCAGATGAAAGTGAAATGATTTCTGACTGAGGCTGTTAAACTTGTTAGCTTCATTCCATTCAGTTCGAACAGTTACAGCAAAAAAAAAAACAATTTCAAATCAAAACAATGTCAGGCTGGCTGCAGCCAGGCCGAGATAGTGCTCTCTCCTCTCATGTCCTTATTTGGCGTTTCCTGCAGCAGGGCAGCAGGTGAAACAATTTTAAATGAAAACAATGAGAGAAATACATTTTGACTTTGAAATATACTCTACCAGGGCTGTCAAACATGTGGCCCGTGGGCCAAAACCATCCCAGCAGAGAGTCCAATCCGGCCCTAAAGTGTAAAAATTACAGAGAAGAAATGAACTGCAAATTATGAATTTGTAAAACTATAAATTTGAAATAATTTCTAGACCATGACAAGTTGTTTTGATCATAAAGTAAAATACTAGACTACTCATTGTTCTTTTGTCATATTGTGTCTCATCTTTAGAATATTTTGTCTTGTTTTGTTGTTTTTAGTCTTTTTCTGTCTGAATGGGTGCATGCGTACGCTGCGACCGGCTGTAGGTTTCTCGGCGTCCTAACTTTTGAGCTGTGCTAGAAGGGACATCAGCGTTTAGTTTACTGTCCCGTTTTAATGTTGATAGATCTATGCTGACCCTGTTTTATCATGCTTTTATTGAGTCGGCATTATCTGGTTACCTGGTTTGGAAATTTGTCTCTACAGGACAAAAATTCCCTCAACCAAATTATCGAGTGGGCTGGTTGGTTAATTGGGAAGCCTCAACCCACTATGCCAGCCTTGTATGGCACACAGCTGCAGCGCAAAGCCAGCTTCATTTTAAAAGACTGCTCACATCCCCCGAATGGGGAGTTCCAGCTTTCGGGCTGCCGGCTTGTGGTCCCTAAGGGACGGACAAAACGCTATAGGTGCAGTTTTGTACCCTCAGCTATTTTAATGCTTAACAGCAAGTCCACCAGGTAAACACTCTTGTGCAGATTGTTTTTAGGTAGATCAGGATATGTTGGAGCAGTTTCCCTTTCCCTTTTTCTGATTTATTATGCTTTTTGTTGTGATTTGTCTGGTATGAATGTTTGTTGGGTGTTTTGACATTTCATTTGTTGTTGGGATCGCTCAGTTCCTTTTTGCACAACAATTTTAAAATCTGGTACAATAAAGAAACCTTGAGCATTGAACCTTGATTTATCTCATTTGTCTCAAGTTTTGTCATTTTGGATTTCCTTGTTGTCTCATTTTTGTCGTTTGTTCATTTTTTTTTTTGTCATTTTGTGGTTCACTTTATTTGTTGCTTTAAGCATCGTTTTTGTCGTTTTGTGTTTTTTGTCTGGCTTGTGTTGTCTATTTTTTGTTGTTTTGTTTCTCGTTTTTGTCATTTTTTGTCTCATTTGTGTCATGTATGGAAGTTTTTGACTTGTTTTTGTCCTTTGTCTCATTTTTTGTTGCTTTGTAATGTTTTTGTCTCATTTTTTGTCTCATTTTTGTTTTGTTTCGTGTTATTTGTCTTTTTTTGTCATTTTGTCTCTTGCTTTTTTCACTTTGTGTATCATTTTTGGAATCTTTTTGTTTTAATTGTTTTTTGTCTTTTTTGTCTGACTTTTGTCATTTTGATCAAAAAGTAAAATACTGTATCATTCAGTTCCAAATACCTGTCTTTTGTAAAACTACAGCAGATGTTCCAGATTCCTGCTGGGCATTTTTTTCATTATCTACAAACTAGAAATTTTGTAAGACAGTCTCTTCCCCTTGATCAGTTACCTGACCAGCACAATTTTTACACTTTAATGACCACTAGTCCTACGTCTAAAGGTCTGATCTCTCAGTTTGTCTCACTTTTCACCTCTCATCTGTCCTCGCTTCACATTAGAGATGCCTGGATTGAGGACACAGGTGTGGAGATTTCAGATGGGCTATGGGAAATGGCACTGGAGGGGATCAAAGCTTGTTCTATTAATGCAAGGCTTCAGCTCATCCAGTGTAAAGTAAGTGACGGGACCCTTGCACACCTTTTTTGGGACTGTCCCAAGCTCAGTGGTTTCTGGGATGACATTTTTCATCTATACAGTGTAATTTATAACAAGCCACTGAAACCTGAAGGTATCCTTCCAATACTACACTGCTCTACTTATTCCATGACTCTCCCAAAAGCAATGCAAGAAGCTCTCACGTTTGGTATGGTTGTAGCAAAGAGGGTGATCTTGAGGGAATGGAAATCTAGCTCTGCACCTTGTTCTAAACAATGGCTAAATGACATGGTTTCTTGTTTATATCTTGAAGAATTGCGATATACCAAATTTTTTCGGATCTGGGGTCCCTTTATTGATTATATCAAGATGGACAAAGACACAGTATCAAGCTAGTTACAATTACAGTATTCTGTAATACACCTTTTTTATGGTTGGATGCTTTCCTTTTGTTTTGTATTTGATTTGTCTGCCTGTTCTCCTGATAAGCCTGTTTCCTGTTATACATTCATGACTCTGGGACATTACCTTCTGGACCTCCCTGAACATTTTGGCTCTCATCTCATGGACTATTCCTGGCATCGAAAGATCACTTTCACTATTTGTTGGACTGACTTGTTGAGATATGCACCTCGTATGGTCTGGCATTGTTTGTGGTTTGTGTCTGTATTGTGACCCTTGTGTTGTATGTCTTTTGATGTCTGAAAAACTTTCAAAACTTTCAAAATAAAATGCATTAATATATATATATATATATATATATATATATATATATATATGTCCACACTTGCTGATGACCACTTCCGGTCTCAGAAAATGAAAGAACGGACCTTTTTTCGTTTCTGTCTCTTACTGATTTTATTTTCTTGTTGTTATAAATATAGAATGAAAATCAAAACATTCCATTAAATTCCATAAAATTCCATTAGCAAGTTATGTTATAGGGCTTCTATAAGGCGTGGTTAGCACTTTCGCCTTGCAGCAAGAAGATCCCTGGTTCGAATCCCGGGGTGGGCCTGGGATCTTTCTGCATGGAGTTTGCATGTTCTCCCTGTGCATGCGTGGGTTTCCTCCAGGCACTCCGGCTTCCTACCACAGTCCAAAAATATGCTGAGGTTAACTGAGTACTCTAAATTGCCCGTAGGTGTGAATGTGAGTGTGCTTGTTCGTCTGTGTATGTAGCCCTGCGACAGACTGGCGACCTGTCCAGGGTGTCCCCTGCCTTCGCCCAAGTGAGCTGGGATAGGCTCCAGCACCCCCCGCGACCCTTGTGAGGATAAAGCGGTGTATAGAGGAAGGATGGATGAAAGTTATGTTATACTGTGAATAACAAACTTGCAGACAACAGTGCAATAATTATTCTTTATACATGAGGATTAGATATCTGTGAACACTAATTTGCTTGATATTTGATATTGCAAAAAAAGCACATTGTGATGTTGTTAAGAATAGTGTTGGAGATTAGCCCTTTAACTGATGTTCTCATATTTGTGAAATTTAAGTTGTGATGGAACTGTTTCCTTGCAGAGGAAAAAGAGATGATAGTGTTATTAGAAAGTGCAACACCTTTATTTATTTATTTTTAAATTCAATATTTTTATTTCTTCTTTTATTTCATTTTTAAGGTTTGGATATCCTTGAACACTCATTTGAACAGAATATAGATTCTGATATGTTTGCAAAGAATAATGTTAGAGATGCGCACTCATGTTGGAATAAATCCTCATTGTGAAGCAACCCTTACTTGCACTGAATTGGAAATATTTTAGAAAAACACACTGAATTACAAGACAAGGCTAGAATTACATGATTTTAATAGTAATAGGTCGGGATCTAAAGTGGGCCGGTCTGAGGCATGAAAGTCCAGGGCTGAAAATGAGTCCCACTCCGGCCCTGAGTGGGTAGGATTAGGCAACAAGTGAAGGCAGAAAAATAGGTAGCAAAAGGATCCGAGTGACTATGACCGTGCTGACCCCTGTTCATTACTGACAGCACTAATAGTCATGAATTTCAGAACTGGACCATGGAGCAAAGGAATAATGTGATCTGGTCTGTTGGTCTGTTCTCCTTTACATGATGAGGAGGGCTGACTGTGTGCATCATTTACCTGGGGAAGAGATGGCAGCAGGATGAATTATGGAAAAAAATCACCAATCATTGTAAGGCATATGCAGTGTTGACCTATGTTATGGTGTTATTGTTACAGGGGCACCTCCTGAAAATGCATTAAGTGTTGCTGTCCTCTAGTGGAGCTGTGAGCAATAGTGTGAGCAGCTCTAGAAAACCTCTTCTTACTTCCACAGGAGATCATCTTTAGACCTGACTACACTGCAGTTTCCATTCCGCTACATAGTTGCGCACATTGTGTTCAACGTAGTCTGAGCAGGTGGGAGTGTGAGGCCTGTGTGTGCGTGAATGGTGAGTAGACTGATACCCATTGTCCAGCATGTCACTGCTTGTAGCTGTCATTCACTGGTCTGTTGGCTCTCTGCGGTTTCCAGTTTCCCTGCAGTGAAACCAGACGCTGATGAACGAGATGAATGAAAGGGTGGCACCTGCAGAGAGGCAGCCAGTTACTGCGGTCACTCAGATTGTGGGTCAGCACATTTAGTTCAGGAACCTCTCCACACTGATCTATGACACAGACAGGAGCTTCACATGTTTAGCCTATATTCTGTTAGCATAAGCTTTGTAGTCCAGCATTAGGCTGATCCGGTTTTTAAATCTATTTGGCATTTTTCTCTTCAATCCTCAGGAGAAGAGTCTGTGCCAGCAGTCTACAGAGAGAACAGTCTGGATTGAAATTGCTCTGTTTATGAAAGTCCTGCATTTTATCAAATCATTAATGATAGAGAAATTATGTGAAAAGCAATAAAAGTAAAACTGCACAGCATAATATTGTGCAAAAATTGTGCCTGCAGCAAATATCTAGGTATGACCTAATTCATGCATATGAAACTGAGATCTCCAAGCAAAATCTCCTGGTTATAGAAAAGTAAAATAATAGCAACAACTTTGCATCATTGGTGTCTGCAGCTGTCTGTGTGCATGTCCACGTGGAAGAATAATCAAGTCTTTCTATTACTTTTTTGGAAAATGGGAGTAGACATGGAATTTGTTTTATACCTGCATAGTAGAACATCTTTAATTCAATTCTATTCTATTTATATAGCACCAATTACAATTCAGATTTTCTCAAGATACTTTACAGAACTCAACTGGCCTGAACCCCCAATGCAAGCCCTAAGGCATCAGTGGCAAGAAAAAAAAACTCCCTTTTAACAGGAAGAACCCTTGAGCAGAACCCGGCTCGTATGGGGAGACCCATTTACCACTGTCCAGCCGGGTTGACAGGTACATATTCATGCACACTGCTGCTCTGATAGTGTGGTCAGCAAAACCTTCAAGTCTGATAGAGAGTTCAAGTTTGTCCACAAGATTTAGTAGAGTTCATGCCTCGGCTGGTCATTAGTGTTTTGGCTGTAAGAGGGGAACCCACACAGTATTTGCCACATGGTTGTTATGTTGTGGCTGGTTGGTGTAGTTATTCTACAAGTCTTGGTCTTCAGTATTGTTATTTGGAAATTTGGAGCTATGGTGGACCAAGATGTTTCTTATGAATTTAAAATTCTTCTCCTTACACACAAAACCCTTAATGACCAGGCTCCATTGTAACTTAAGGCCCTCATTGTGCTTTATGATCCTCACAGAGCCCTTTCCTGAGCGCAGGTTTACTTGTGACTCCTAGAATTTCAAAAAGCAGAACAGGAGGTAGAGTCTTCACTTATGAGGCTCCTGAGCTGTGGGATCAGCTCCCAGTTTGGATGTAGAGGCAGAAGCCCTGTCTGCTTTAAAGAATAGGCTTCAGTTTTCCATTTTGAATAGCTTATACTTAGGACTGGCTTTGGTCATCCTGAACAATCCTTTGGTTTTGTCGCTGTAGCCCTGGAGTGCTAATGGACTTCCCACAATGCACTGAGCACCTCTCTCACTATTACTTCAGCCAAGTTCACCTCAGCCTACTTGTACAGTCTGTGGTGAGCTTGGCTGAAGCAGTGATGTATTTTAGCAATTAGCATTAGCATGTAGCACTAGTAAGTTTGGTAAGCTGGCTTGTGTAGTTTCGTTGTCAGTGATAAGTTTGCTTTGGACATGGTAGTAGTCTTGCAGCTAGCATTAGCATTTAGAGGGGTTTGGAGAGTTTATAAATATAGTTTCTTGGTCACTTTTTAGCAGTTGGCACTCAGTATTCAGCATCTTGCACTATATAACTGGTAGCATTGGCACTGGTCACTCCCTGGAGCATCTCCTAAACGGGCCAGGGTCAGTTGAAGATGGCAGTGCTGTTTGGATTGTGTAGGAGCAGCGTGAACTGGTACTAAGGGGGGTGAACCTGGGATGCCAGAGTTCACCATCTAAACTCCTGGAGGTGTTGTGGGACTAAATAGACGAAATACCGTTGAAGGGAGGTTTCCATCTGATGACCCCCAGAGATGTGTTAGAAATCACTGCTCACTGGTGTGTATAGTGACGCGTCAGGGATCCTAGGTCCTTCAGTATTGTTATTGCTAATTCTCTGCTCTACAGATGGAAAGAAACACAAACATTAAAAATAAAATTTTACGAAGTATTAAGCACACAGCAACTTTTCAAGGGAGTAAACTTTATTCAAAGATTCAGTCTATTAATTTCACAAAAAATCGTTCAAATAGAAAACATCACATAGAAACCCCATGTTATTAAACTGTACCATTTAAGGGGTCTTTGAGGAGGCAAAGGGCTCCCGGTTTTAGGTCAATCTAGGTATCAACAACAGAAACACTCATCAAGTATCACAGTAAAACCACAAGGCATTTGGTTTGTGTTGTAAAACATAAATGCATCAGTCTGTCTAAATGACACCGACACAGTAACTGCTCATATCAGTGCAGTTTAAAAGGTAGATCAAAGGTAAGAAAGTGCAAATAGTCACATTGGGCTTCAGGTCAGTGCACTTGGATCACTAGGGCTTCGCTGAGCGTACTGAGGAGAACACCTTCCTAAGGTCACAGTATTACAGAGTATTACAAATGACTTTCATTTTCTTTTCAGCAGGTGCAGAACAATGCTGACAGACTCAACTTTAATTATCACTCCTGTGTGATGGTGCTGATGAAGCACTGACACAGTATCAGTTCATCTCTGCAGCGGCAGCAGAACTGAGCATCATTCCACTACCCTCATCTTTCTCTCAAGCAGAAGCTCTCTGTTTTAACATCTAACACAAGTACCATAAAAGTAGGAACTCTAAGTGGTATCTAGAGGAAACAGAGTGCAAGACTGTATTCATCTTTACTAAAGAGACAGTTTTAAACACAAGGTAAGTACACTTAGATCATAGGTGCTTGTAAGAAATATATCTACAAGTTTCTGGTGGTTTAAGCTAAAACTAATGGATGCTCTATCTAATTCATGCATGAACCTACAAAACACTGGGCATTCAGGTTTTCTTTAACAACTGAACAATTTAAAGTTTTTAAAAAGCATGTAGAACAGATTTTAGATCAGATATCAACTCATGTACTGGCACAGCTTTTATTTTCAGCCAGTTAGCTTCTCACTGATATATTAGACTGTCATTTCTTTAAATAATTAAGTTTGATCAGCATGTCATTTGTTAAAATTCATTTCAGTTTGACCCATTTAGCCTCATCCTAAGACAACCTTGCACAAGAGCTTTCCACAAACACTTTGCAGACCTAAATTAGAACCATTTCTCAATTTTCCACAAAAATACAAACAAAAGCGAAAAATAAAATAAAGTTGGACCTGAAACCTGAACTGTGACGACGTCTTCGGTGGATGTATCTTTATTTAAAAGGTGAAAATGATGGAAAAGGCCTCCGAATAAAAACATTTTCCACTCCACTGGTCCTCCACATACTAGTTGTCTGTGTCTGTGAGTAAGTCATTTGGACTGAAGTAAATCATTACTATATCCTGGTCTTTCTCTTGAAGGTTGTATGAATTCTGAATACAGTCCCTACTACATATATATTGGCTGATAATTACTACAACTAAATTAGAAACAGCATCGCCATTACTGACAACTACCAAGTGCACATCTTGATCTCAGATGGGTTTTTTCCATAGTGTGGCTGGTCTGGTCATGCTAAAGAGCTGATATATCTCATCTGGCCTGGGAAAACCTCAGAATACCAGAGAAGGAGCTTGAAAACATTGCTGGAGTCAGGAAGGATTGGACTGCTGTGCTTCAAATTATGCGTGCATGTTCTAAATGATCAACTGGCATTGAGCCATAAGCTTTTATAAGCTTCAAATATAAGCATGAGCTTATAAAAATGAATCAGGTTTTAATTTAATTCTTCATGGAATACCTAACCTCTGTTGGTCATTGATGTAGAAGCTAAATTCCTACAAGCCTAAGAATGCGAATCAAACCTCAATGCAATATAAATTGGGGGAAAAAATGTAAAAACAAAAAAAGTTGGCACCAAGTATTCTGTAAATGTAACAAGTGCAAAATATGGAAAAAGTCAAATGTTTGTAATGATACAGTAATCCTTGTATTGTATTGGCACCGAATATGTTCTAACATCCAGCTCTAAACACAGCACACTGCTGTGATTTTTTTGGGTCATCCATTCTTTATCTGGGGAGATACTGGGAGTCATAGTGGACTTTAATTACAGGCCAATATCAAATCGTGCAAATCAGTCTAACACAACTCTACACTACATGCAATACAGCACGCTGCACATGTCACAAACTCTGCTAGCATGCATGATGTTGGTGTTTGATGCATGCAGGCCAGGCAGGCTGGCAGTGGTGTGACAGCTTTTGTTCAGGACTGTGCAGGGAAGGTGGGCTGGGCTCAGATGATGGTCTTGAGCTCCTCGTCAGTCAGCTGGTTGACAGCCATGATTTTTGCCAGCTGCTCAGCATACCTCGCCTGGTCCTGCATGAAGTGTGGGATGCGGACGTTCTCCATCTGAGCCATGGTTTTCAGGCGGTCCACGTCTTCAAATGACACCTGTGCCACAGAAAACAGAAGAGAGATTTGGCAAACTGACAGACCGCAGATAAACGGAACGTGAAATTCTAACACTCTAGATTAGGGGTGTCAAACATGCGGTCCACAGGCCAAAACCGCCCGGCCAGAGGGTGCAATCTAGATTAGGGGTGTCAAACATGCGGTCCACAGGCCAAAACCGCCCGGCCAGAGGGTGCAATCTGGCCGTGGGACAATTTTGCAAAGTGCAAAAATTAGAGAGAAGACATCAACTGCGAATTGTAAATTTGTTAAACTGTAAAATTTAAGGTAATTTTTAGATCTTGACAAATTTTTTTGATCATAAAGTAAATACTACACCATTCAGTTCCAGATAACTGAGAGACTGAAAGGGTGTGTCTTTGTCAGGCGTGAACTAACCGTCACGTCACCCGTTGGTTTCAACACCGAGAAAATGAAGCCCGGATTTTGCTACTTCCTGGTCGCCATTTTGGATTTTTTGGAGCCAGTGACGCAAAAAGCGTCATCAAACAGGCTGGACCGGAGAGCAACTAGGGGTAGGACCAGTCTATGGGCGGGCCAGACTGAGAGCTGAAGACTCTCTTATCCCGCCCACATTTTATCGCAGAGGCTTCTGTTGCTGCTTTCGGAATAAAAGGATCTGTCAATCATTCCAGACAAGACTGTCTATCAAGTATAGCCACGCCCCCCTGGCTCCGTCAACTTTAACGATTTATTTAAAATTCAGTATTGACCATTTTGACCATGAAAACTAACGCGAAAAAAATCCTGAGCTGTAGAAAATCAGTCTATCAAATTTTATTTTTTCCGGTGATGAATTGGGGTCTATGGAGCAAAAGCTTTTTGGAGCCAACCCTAGCGGACGGCATGAGATTGCAAGTTTTTGACACTTCCGGGTGGGCTTCATTTTTGGAGCCAGATGCTACGTCCATCTTTATATACAGTCTATAGTCTTTGTAGACACACTGATCTGTGAGGTGTAATGTGTAAATGATAAACTGGGGCATAATATTGTTAAAATTTCACTTATTTTTCTTAAGAAATTTCAGACTGTTCATAATGTTTTATAAAAAGACAGTTCATTAAATGTGAACATTTTCAGAATTGTAGTTTCTTACACTAAAAAAATATGTGGAGTTGTCATTATTTATAGGTTATTATGCTGTGATTTTACTGGTCTGGCCCACTTGAGATCAAACTGAGCTGAATGTGGCCCCTGTGTTAAAATGAGTTTCATAACTCTTCTCTAGATGATAAAACAATAGAACACAATGATTTTAATTTTAGACTGTTGGTGATTTTCATCATTTGACGAGAGACATTTTCATGTTTTCTGCCCTCAAACCTCTAGTGCTGGTTGGTATTACAAGCACCTCACTTCTTACATCATATTCAACATCTACAGCTGGAATGAGCACCTGGATTAATCATGAGCACATTCAGCTCTTCTGAAGCAGAAGAACATGGTATGTTCTCTCGTCTGAGTAGTTATATAAGCTGCAATTCCATGTTAATGACGTTTTCCTCTGTCTGAACTACAGTCCTGTCTGTAGAAGAACTTTTATTTCATATGACTGAATGTACCTAACAATAGTGCTCTGCTGTTACCATTTGCTTGAGTGGAGCTGTAGAATAAATGGCAAAGAGGAGATAACACTAGAAACATGACACCAATAACAATGAGAAGTAGTTTTTAAATGGAACATAACTGACTGAGAGATCTGATAAAGAATTCATTTACCTCTGCACTCAGCACAACACTGAAGCATACTGTGCTACTTTGATGCACAACAACCATGCTCACTGCAGTGTGTTGGAGCTGTGGGCACTCAAAACAAAGCTGTACAAATATCCACAGAGGACGGAAGTGCTAATGGAGGATATCACTGGTGAATAATGATGTCCTCATTTGAACTTACAGATCGGGATCAGGGACAATCAGACAGATCTGTGTGAGCACGAAGATCCTACAATGTCATGATTCAGTTATTATGTAGTGATTAAAAAGGAAAACATTCTTAAAAATGGAATTAATAAAAAATTATCATTGTAAAATACTGATAATGCGTCAACGTCATCAACTGTGCTAATCAATCGAAGCTCTCTCATTTATGGATGATCCGGGAAGCAGTAATTCAACCTGGCTACTGCTTAGTGAATCAGTAAATGGCCTAATATCACTTTAGACAGAAGATGCCTCACCTTTCCAAGAGCCATCAGCAGTGGGAAGTTGATCTTGTCTCTGTATCTCAGAATCTTCAGGATTCCATCCAGGTAGACTTGGTCTTTACTGAAGCATCCTGCAAAGGAGGTCAAGAAAACAAAACCAGTAAAGTTTGTCAAATATGAATTTAAATGATGACTAAATTATTTTGAATGCTAATTTTAACATGAATTAACTCAGGCTAATACTGCAATCAAGTCTAACATTGGCTGCATATAGCAGTAAACCCCCATTTGAATCCTATATACGATGTAGTCAAATAGTGACCTGGCTGTGCGGTGTCCGTCTGGCCTCTCTTGGCCCGGACGCAGTAGTCCCAGCGGGTGTTGGGGTCCTGGACAAAGCGTCCAAGGCTGTGGAAGAGCTGAGAGAAGGACATGTGGCTGGCTTGATAGACGGTGTAGTAGAGCAGGGCAGCACGCCACAGTGTGGGGTCCTTCCTGAACAAGACACTGTGGATGCTGGCCAGACCCTCCTCTGTGGGGTTCAGAGGCTTCAGGTTGTGCTTCTTTCTGCCCAAGCTGCTGCTCCACGGCTGGTGGCAATTGTTGATGCCACGGAAGTAATGTGTGCCTGATGGACAAAGACAGACTAGTTGGACAGTTGTGCCAAAGACAAATTTATTCGTACCAGCGTTAACTATATTCCTCCAATGGTCTCATGATATCATACTAATAACAGTCATAAAGTGAATCCTCTATGGCAGAGACGTCAAACATGCAGCCCACGGGGTAAAAATTACAGAGAAGACATCAACTGCAAATTGTAAATGTGTAAAACCGGAAATTCAAAAATTATTTACAGATCTTGACAAGTTGTTTTCATCTTAAACTGCTAAATCATTTAGTTCCAGATACCTGTGACCAAATGTTTTTGTGCTATTGTAGATACAATGTGATCTGTGAGTTGTAATGCACAAGAGTAAATAATAAACTGAGGCATAACATAGTTGAAATTGCACTTATTTTTCTTAAGGAATTTCAGGTTGTTCATATATGTGAACATTTTCAGAAGTGTACTTTTTTGCACTAAAACATAGTTATTACTCTGCCAAGGAACGTGGAGGAGTTATATGATGATCTGCGTATGTTTGTCTGTCTGTCTGTTTACTCAAAATTACTCAAAAACAGATTGACGGATTTGGATGAAATTTTCAGAGAAGGTCAGAAATTATACAAGGACCAAGTGATTAGAATTTGGCAGTGATGCAGCTTATAGTCTGGGTCTACAGATTTGGTAAAGATTTCTGTATCACTGTGAGATAGCAGCATGGCGTCACTGTAACCATGACAACAAGTGAACACTACGTCAGCTGCCTGCTGATGATCACATGATTGTGATCCTACTACAAGTCCACCGGCGCAGACTTATTGGGACTTATCCATCAGAAATGATGCAACGGCTGAGCAGCCTTGACAGAGTACTGTGCTTTCTGAGTGCTTTTCTTGTTTATAGATTATTATGCTGTGATTTTACTGGTCCGGCCACTTGAGATCTATGTGGCTGCTGAACTAAACCGAGTTTGACACCCCTGTTCTAAGGAGTTTAATGTTTTGTGAAGAACTACATTACAGTCAGATTTAGTCAGTATTCATGGTTTCCCATGTTGCTGGAACCCCATATTAAGAATTGAATGCAAGCTTTGTGTGAGAACTTCTTCACCCACCAATCTCGTGCCTCAGCATGCCCTCCAGCCAGTGCTCTCGGGCGCTGGAGATGTTGATCGTCAAAGTGGGCCTGCTGTTCACCACCGTCATGGAGGCTCTGGACAGGAGGTCATCTGTCACCTGGACGACTATCTATCAGCACAACACACATGGAATCACAGTCGAGGAGTGTGACACCATTCTGTCATTTATCGCATTACTGTGTCATCAAACCATTCATTTGTGAGAATCTATGTGTCAAATGTTGATTGGTGATTTTTAAGGTGATGTTGCCAGTGTCTTTTCCTTTGAGTCGTCTCATTTAAAATAATAAAGTTATTGTATTTATCTCTACTACTCAGAAATGTTAGCCCAATGTACATTATATATGTAAGACTAACAGCTTATAATATAATCGTAATATGTCTTTTAGTATGTAAATTCTGATCTTTCTCTTCTGTTCAGTTTGACTACATGAGATGCAGGCAAGCACCTCAAAACAAAGAGAATAGCCCCAACCAGGAAATATCCGCTAACAGACTAATTAATACATACATGTAGATAATGACATTGATTTTGTGTCCAATTGATGACTTTAGTAAGTGAAGAATTACAGATTCAGCAAGAAACTGAATGTGAATCGAAGCGTATTTAAGTCAAATAAATGGCCCTAAAAGTTAAAGAAGCAATCATATTTGCTAAGTGGGATCCCAACCTCAGCACACAGCACCAATTTCACAAGCAATGCTTAAAAGCACCTAATCAACCTTAAGAAGTGTATACTGACAACATTTTATGGGAAGTCACAGGGCTGCAGGCCAAGAAAACAAAAACTGCAGTGATACAAAAGCTATTTGTGGTTAGAAAACACTACAAATGCCAAGTAGCTAACCCAAACTTGTGCACATATTTAAATTAATAAAAAATAACTTACTTCTGCCAACTTTCATACAGAGGTTGTTGTGTGCACAAGATAACAATAGATTTACTGTCTGTGATATTATGGCTTCTATAGATCTGCTTGTTTGGCTTTGAAAGGAAACACTGAGCCCAATAACATTGCCACAGGTGATACTTATTCTATCCCTGTCATACTTGTTTGCATCAGATGATACAAATATTGTTGTAATGGATCACGAACGATGACTGGGGGCCAGTCTGGAAGAAAGATGACTGTCTAGGTTTTTGATACAACTACACCCTGTGCAGTTTAATCCTAAATACCCTCCACTGTTGAGTAAATTTCAGAGGATAGTGTGATTAAGCTTTTGTTCATGAAGAGATTGTTTTAACTTAATTATACACTACTGTTCAAAAGTTTGGGTCACTTAGAAATGTCCATAGTTTTTGAAAGAAAAAGGGTTTTTTCAATAAAGATAACATTAAACGAATCAGAAATACAATCTAGACGTTGCTAATGTGGTAAACGACTGTTCTAGCTGGAAACGGCTGATTTTTAATGGAATATCTACATAGGGGTACAGAGGAACATTTCCAGCAACCATCACTCCTGTGTTCTAATGCTACATTGTGTTAGCTAATTGTGTTGAAAGGCTAACTGGTGATTAGAAAACCCTTGTGCAACTATGTTAGCACACAAATAAAAGTGTGAGTTTTATGGAAAACATGAAATTTCATGCCAAAATTGCCTCGGTGACCCCAGAGTTTTGAACAGTACTGTATATACCTGCACAACAACAGAACAGGAGAGGATGCTTTCGTTGTAGTTTGGCCAGCGAGCTGTTGTACTCACAAAGCTAAATATGTTTTCCACTCCTTTCAACATCTAGTTTTCCAACAAAATTCCATTTTACGAAACAAACAAATAGACTGACAAATCCAAATGTTGTAGGTGGCGGCTCCTTTGATGCCGTTCACTACTGAGTATTTTCTTTCCACTAACTTGTGTGTGTAAACCCACGAGGACGTTCCCAAGCGTACACAAGGTGCATGTGTATATGTGTTCAGTGGAACATTACTAATTTGGTGATGTAACATGCACTTGTTTGGTTACATAAACACAGCTACACAGGCAAAGTGCAGGACGACTTCAACGAAGTGGTGGCTTTTTGCAAGACTTTTCCCTGGAGCACACTCGCTTTGACAACCTGCTGTCTACTGCTCTGTAATGATGGTGTTCAAATCCACTGTGACACACACTGCAGAGGGCAGTCAAGGAATAATATCACAGTCCAAGTGCAATCTCTTATCTTACTGTATGTAATGTGCTCTACAGAGGGAATGTGTTGTGCTTGAAATAAAGTAGAAAAAATAATAAAATACTAAAACATCGTAAGAATGCGCAGCTAAAAAGCACAGCATCACCCTCCTCCTTCATGCAAATCCCGAGAAGCCTGTTCTCTTACCTCCCCCATGCAGCCTTCCTTCTCCATGTATTTCTTGACGCTGTGCCAGATACGACTTTTGGTGAGGAGGTTGCCCCCAGTGATCTGCTCAAACTTCTCGTAGGTGCCGTATCTCTGCAGGGCAAGCTCCATGATGTGGACTGCCTACAAGAGATGAGAAAATCACAATGTTAAATTGCCGGTGGCTAATGGCTGTGCTTGACACTTGCTTTACACATGTAACACTTACCAGCGACAACACAGCAGGGATCCAGAGTGCCACCATTTTGGTCACACATGCAACCAATATCTGTCAAGTGTGTTGAACATTTTCATTGGTTGCATCAGTGTCTGTGTGTGTGCGTCTCTACGTGGTTAAATATAAGAAACTATGCTTTTGAAGGAGCCAATGCCATTCAAAATACAGCAGCAGGATTTCTATTTGTCCTGTGTTTGGGCTGGTTATTGCTCAGAGCTTAAATAACTGTAACCAAGACACACAGTGAGCAGGCTTTTATGGGTTACAGTCAGTCTGTTAGCGCTCTCTGGCAAACTACGTAACAAAGACATGATGATTCATCACAACTTAGGTTAGCATTTCTGTTACTTTTTCTGTTAGTGTCACCAATGGGCAAGTAGCAATACGCAGTGTAGCTCAACTAATAAATATGAAATTATTATCTTTAAGATATAAAATCCTGGATGTATGAGACATTTTTTCAGCCCAAGTAGCCAATAGTAAAAAACAAAAAAACAACTGCACTTCTCACAGCTAACACTAAGTTTTGATTTATTTTTCCACCAAGGAGGTGGAGCGTTTGTCTGTCTGTTAGCAACATTACTCAAAAATGGACCAACGGATTTGGATGAAATTTTCAGGGAAGGTCAGAAACAACATAAGGACCAAGTGATTAGATTTTGGCAGTGATGCGGCTTATAGTCTGGATCCACGGATCTGTTACAGACTTCTGTATCATTGCAAGACACCGGCATACACGGCATCACAGTAACTATGACTACATGTGAACACTATGTCTGCTGCCTGCTGACAATCACATGATTGCGATCCTACTACAAGTCCACCGCTGCAGACTTATCGGCAGTTAACCACTGGAAATGATACAAGGAACAACCACCTTTGAAATTCCCTTGGGATTAACAAAGTGTCTATCTATGTCTATGGTGCCACAATTTCCACCACGCATTTTTTCAAGATTTCAGCTGTCAGAAATGATACTGCTGTACTCTACTATGTAATTTAGGCTTGAATAATGAAGGGACTTTTTTAAAGGAGTCTTGTCTCACACTACGTTAAACCTTGAAAAGATGTACTTCTATGAAACTCTAGCTTGCAGCCTTCCTTTACATTGAATGAATTCATGCTGAATTCTATACTGTAATTTACTGAGTATTAGTGTACTTAGTGTTCCTTGTCAAACACCCTGACTGCAATACTGTGAGGCAAATGTGATACAAGTGGCTACAGTTTACTTTTAAGGAGATCACAGGGAAAGAAAATGACAAACTAGGGCAGACTTCAGGAAAAAAAAACATGAGCATCCTCTGGAGGATTATCTTACTGCATTTCCTGTTGAGCTCCCTCACTTTTTCCTTGTCTGACTATCTGAATACTCGTGTTACTAAATCAGCCTGCAACAGAACACCACAGGGCTGCTTTCCTGTTCACTAGAAATATGTCTGATCTTACACACACTTCCCTGCATGCCCAAATCTTGGTTCTGAGGAGACATGCGCTAAGACTGCAGCTGAGGCTGATTTTAGTCAGTTTTAAATTAATCCTTCACTATGAACTCATTTATCCCTGCCACTTTCACTTGAACAACAGACGATCAGTGCTGATCTGCTCTGACGCTAAACAGCTTTGGCAGCCAGCCTTTGTGATCGCAGCATCCAGCTTGCTTGCTCATGTGGCATGAGGTTGCTGATCTCCAATTAAACAGCTCAGCACCAACCTCGTGCACCAGGGATGTCGTTGTAGTTGTGATGAATGACCTGCCACTGCCTCTGGGTTCGAATTAAGGGGACTTTTGCACTTCCATTGACTGCTTGTGCTTTGCATGCAAGCAAGCAAGTTTCAAGTTTCTGTAACCCACTTTTCCTTGAATATTGTACCTTTTGTACTTGCAGAGAGACCATAGTCAGGTACATTTGTAACATTTGTTAACATGTAATACTGTATGGTCTTAACCTTAACAATGAAAACACTGATGTAAATTTGTACTGTTAATCTTATTTCTTTATTGGTAAGCACTGTGACTCAACACTGGTTGATTTAAATGTGCTACATAAATAACACTGACTTACCTCGACTGAGATTAGTCTGTGTTGGGTCTGAACAGGCCCAAAGGTGATATTTACCCTTGCTTTGCAACACTGGTGTCATAGGATTACCATGGGACTATTACTGTCAACTACGACTCAGTAGCAGACACCGGTGAAGACTTTTGTGTACGTAGTTACTGTTCTTAAATGATCACAAGCTTCAGAAAGTCCAAGCCTTCCCTGTCGCCTTCACCTCAGGACAAATTAATGGGACATCTTTAAGCATCTGACGTCTCAGTCATTGGTACGTGTTTATTTACAGAACCACTCTGGGTAATGTTCCTTGCTATTTGTCTTGTCTTTTCACAATGAAACATGGAAGTCACATCCTCCGATCTATGGAGACTCTGCAATTTGTTGTCCCCACAGCACAGGGGTTTTCAGCACCTAATGCTTGGAATAAATTACAATCTCAACTTCAACTTCAAGCCCTTGTTGCACTGAATGAGTTTAAAGTTCTGGTGAAATCATTACAGTCTACCTTGTCTGTGTGCAAGTGTTATATGTGAACAAGTTTTAATGTTGTTAATTTCATCGGTTGTTTACTGTTTTTAATATGACTACGCTGCTGCCCACTTGGTCAGATCTCCCTTGCAAAGGAGAGCTCTGATCTCAATGAGACTAATCTGGTTAAATAAATGCTAAAAATAAAACAATAAATAAACTAAATATATTCCAGAAATTAAGCATAAAATGTATTAAATTATAAAATAATTAATATTTTTCATGTGCATTTTCCATCGAGTTATCGGCTCTTCCTCTGTTTTATATGACAGCATTAAGGCTTAGGTGCTGTTTCCACACTAATCAGAATTATGCATTTTAAAACTACAACAATCACTAGCGAACAGCTCTCCTTACTGCTCTGTTTTTTCCTGAGAAAAAAATATCTGGCTCTTTAGCTGCTAAATGCTCATCAGCTGGATATTAAGTTTGCCTATTTCCTGTGTGGTAGTGGGCAGGTAGACACTGAACCAAAAAAACAGGAAGGCTTGGGCATAATTCTCTGTGGGATAATTGATATGAGTAATAACTACTAAAAATTAAATTAGTGCTGAAAATCTAACAGAGGTCAAAATAGCATAAAAAATCTTAGGTACACAATGAAAATTGCTAGTCCTTAATAAAGTTTGAGATTCTAAGCTGGTGTTTTTTTTTGTTTGTTTGTTTTTTTACTGTGGTATGTTTTTTTTTCTTCTCCTATTTTTATTTATCCCCAGAGGGAAATTCAGTTTTTCACATATCCCCCCAATTGAAGGGGTCAGAGCACAGGGTCAGCCATTGGTATGGCGCCATTGGAGCAGGAGGGTATCATATACAATAATATATATATATATATATATATATATATATATATATATATATATATATATATAATCTGTCAGCAAGAATGTGGCATTTAAAGTGTTGAAATATAAAAATCAGAATTCTGTTTCCCTAAAACCTCTGAATGTTATATTACACTGGAGGGCACTGTCAGATGCACTTCCTGCAAATGCAGTCTTGTTGGTTGTATTAACTGTTACTTAATTCACAGTTTTGTTAACACAAATTTTAATGTTTTGGCAGAGAGTATATCAAGCCTTTTTAAGTAAAAGGGTAAAGTCAAGGTGAAGTACTAGTGTCAATGTCCAAGTAAAGTCAACCAATTCAGGACTCAGGTCTGACATGAGAGAGTAAAATAATCCACCTTTCATCAACTTGACAGTTTTATTGCCCTAGACCAGACCTATTTCACCACCACCACTACCTTCTTCACCTGCGACATCCCTGGGAGAAGGCAGGCCTATTTCACCATCACCTTCTTCGCCTGCAGCAACCGCAGGAGAAGCAGCACCTTCCACACCTTCTTCTCCAACTACTTTAACCTGTCCTTCCTCCTCCTCCTCCTCGTCTTCTTCGACACCCGGACCATCTGTATCTCCTGTACCGATGGGCAGAATCAATGAGATAGATGGCCGGCTAACAGATCTTCTTCTGAATACGGCAAAATCTGTGGCGAGTCATCTGTTGAGCACCGCTCTGAACAATTATCGCGAAGAAATCTGTTATGGTTGTTCCCTGTTTTTTCTTCAATTTTTTTTTTTATTTTGAACCTTTTTGAGTGACTTATGTTGTGACAGTAAAGAAAAAAACAGACTAGTGTCTTCTGAGTCATTTCTAAATCTTTTCTTTATTGCCGTTTAATCAGACTTCCTAAAAGTTCTCCAAAGAGGAGTATGACGGTCGACAACAGAGGTAAAAGGAAACCTCCAGACTGTTTCATCAGAGCCTGTGCTAGCGCTAGCCATTTGCCACTTCGTCATAGGCGAAGCCTTCCTCAGGATGGCGAAGCCATTTTTAGCATGTTTCGCCACGGTGACGAAGCTAATTTTGCCTAATAAATGTGAAAAAAGGGTTAACTTACAACTTTTTCGTAATTTGCCGAGCGATAATCAAAGAAAATAACAAACCGCATCTCCTTTACTGAAGAGCGCTACCGAGTATAACCAGAATGACCCGAATGTTTCGATCATTAATAGATGCACACTGTCACGTGTCTCGTCTCAGCCAATCAGAAAAAAGGATTCGGACTAACCCCGGGAAGGCGTACAACAAGGAGGACAAGGAGAGGGCATGTAAGAGTTGAAAAATCATTTTAAATAAAAAGATACTGAATTTTTTTTTTTATAAAAAATATGTACTTTTTTTAATTAAAATGTTGAAATAAACTGAAGCAATATTGAACATAACTTTTGGCCTCAAAATGCACCAGAATGCAGGAAAATGACTCAATTTTTTCAAAATTTCGTGCGCCGCAGTACAGATACTGAAAAAGTGTGATTAAATGTGGCTAAACAAAATTCTAGCACTTTAGCCACAGTGGTTAGAGACAAATTTTCCGTAGTGCAAGCACAGAGAGCCCCTTGTTTGTGTTTTAGACAGTTGCGGTGGTCCACAGTTAAGTATCTGTGTTGGTCTTTGGTAGCATCGTCAGAAATTCTAGAAAAAAACTTTTTTGAATGGGACATATTTGCTGACACAATATCTTTAGCTGTAATTTGTCTCGAGAGTTTTTAAACAATACCAGGTAATTACTGTTCAAACTGATGGTCCAAAATAACACTCAAATTGAAATAGTCAAATTACTAAAGTAAACACTTGGTCCTAGGGCAATAAAACTGTCAAATTGACAAAAGGATGGATTATATTACTCTTTGACATCTCTGAGTCCAAGCCCTGTGACTCAAACCCACACTTATAGATATTTGACACCAAGAATGACCTATTACATGCAAAACTTTATATTTTGAACATGGTATTGGTGTTGGGACCATGTGGCTGCTTAGAAGCTCACTGAGGTTATTTAGGGAAGTAGGTATTGCTGTGGTGCAGCTTTACCTGCGTCAAGAAGCGATCTGAAGCATTGTTATGCCGTGCCAGGACTAGTGGAGAAACAGGGTTGCTGTACTCAAACTGTGGATTGTAGCTGAAGTCAGACTTAAAAAACTTGGCCTTCTCCCTCTCAACATTAGATGGTTTGATGGCTGTAAGGATGCAGAGCTTCTTGGCATTTTCCACTTCCCGTGAGACTGTCGCTTTGTGCAAAGAGGGAAGTTTGGTGCGAGGCGAGTTAGGGACACACGTCTTCCTGAGCTGTGGAGCTGCTCGAGGGTTGAGGCCCATCGTGTTGCCCACAACTGAGATGTTCCGCGCTGGTTTAAGGAGACTGGAGTGGCTGCTTGAGAGGCCACGATTTGTCTGGGCAGGTTTGCTGCCACTTTCTGGAACACGTGCCTTTCTAAGAGCAATGCCTGGACGATTTCTTTTACTAAACGTGACGCCACATTTCACCGATGTCTTCGGCCTCTTGTACGGGGACTGCTTTTGGCTCTTCTTCTCCTCTTCCTCAGCCTGCAGCAGGACATTGTAGCTGTTAGAGCCGGCGCTTAAGAGGTCTTTGAGAACAGTGGAGGAAACCTTTTCCAGGTACACTTGGCTTGGACTCACTGCCTTGCCACCATAGTTTAAGATGTACTTCTTAGACATTTCTTCTTCAGGCCAGTGGAGTCTCTCTGAAATAAGAAATAGACTAATAAGGCAAGACAGTGAATGCGTTTGATGCTTACTTTAGAATCACCTTCACGTGCAGAGCTTTTAATAGACAACTAGATGGACTAATCCTCTTATCAAGGTTGGATAAAATTAACTTGCATTCAGTGTGATTACAACAACCCTGTGCACAATTCTGTAAGCAATGCAACAAGCTTTTCCCACTTTAAAGGGTTTTATTGCAATCATAGTCACGGGATGTGACTCATATGCACCTAATTGGACTTGTACTGGACTGCTATTATGTCAGCAGTCTGTGGCTATGGACCAATGAGTTTCATGAGTCAGTACTCTGCTTTCACAGAGAAAATTATTCTCTTCATGTCTCCAGAGACTGCCAGTACAGAATGCAGGGCTCTGCGATTTCCACGAAGGTGATCTGGACATGATTCCAGTCAGAGCAAGCTCTCTGTTCAGACAGGAGCACTGAGGCAGAATCCACGCAGCCACAAACTAGACAGCACAGACTAATGAGCTCAGCTGCACAGTAATGACTGAAAGGGAGAATAGTACAAACTGGAGCTTCATTGGCTTGCTCAGCTACCAAGTCAAATACTATTACCTAACACATCAGCTGTGGATCATTCGGTTTCCACTGACAATAAAGGCTACAATCGCATCAAACTGTTGGCAAAACAGGAATCAACCCAGACATCCATTTAGTGAGTTCTGGGATGATCAAAGTTTTGCAAAGGTGACTTGTGACATTTTCAAGCCAGATATCAAATATAACAGAATTCAATGAAATGCATAACAAATTAAATCAAATGCAGACATTTCTATCTAATCCATTATCATTATACATATACGAAAGCTCTAATATTAAAGCATTGCACTGGATCATCAGGATTCAGCTGTGAGTAAGCTCATCAATCTGTCAGACTGCTCTGAGTCTTAAAGCACAAATGCGTGGGATACAGCAGCACTATACAACACGGCGTACGGTGTGTGCAACGCAAGGAAACAAATAATATATACAAGCTTATGAAAACATGATTTTTTTTGCATTCGCATTTAAGGTTTCTCTGGTAATAATAAGGCAATGTAACAGCCTAAACCTTTATATCGTTGTAATAGAAAAGTTGCCGATACTTCTAAAGGGGTGTTGTGTAAATGTTCCTGATATGTTGTAAAGATAAATATAACATTACCTGTTACTTTGATTGACTCCAGCATCCTCTGGTAAGGTCTCTTTGAATCTTAATTGCCACGGTGCTGCTCGAAGACGGTACTTAGCAAAGTTAACGTAGCTAAACTAGCCGGCTAATGTCCAAACAGAAAGCTGACGATGACAGAGACTCGTGCTGGTTGCATGTTAAGACACGCACTGATATTATTTTCATATTTTTTAAAAGGCTTACATTAAAGCTGACATTAGACGTCCGCCTACACTACACCTCAGCCGAACGAGTGAAACTGGCAACAGAGAGCCGAGCTGTGCGATTCAGACTGCAGTGACTGATCTGTTTCCATGGTTTCGTCGGTGACGGCGCATGTATGCACGCACGGCTCATGGGAAATGAAGTCCTGGGATTACACAAGGGTCGCACTCAACTGTCATGGGGAATTGCAAATATAAATACGTTTTTGTTTTTTCGTTTTTTCAATACTAAATGAATTTAAATTGTGAACAGCATGTGTATACAGCTGTGAATTATTTTTTTTACATAAGCTTGTATTTATACAAGCCATTTATATCACGGCAGTCTTGAGTTTCCAGTGGCTCTTATAGCTTTAAATTATCTATGATGGAATGACTGAAACGCATGCGTCTTTGATACGAAAAACAACAACAAAAACAAAAACAGTCGTGCATTCTGCTTAGATCTTCTGGAAATCTGCTGGGTCATACTGTAATGCTAATATTTGGTTAAACGTCCTTTGGCCATTTTCACCTCACTTAAGCACGTGGCAGCCATAGACAAATGTCTGGTTGTATGTTTGACCACTTCTCTTGACATAATTGGTGCAGTTCAGTTAAATCTGTTCTCTTTCTGACATAAACTTGTGTCTTTTCACAGATTCACGACAGGGTTAAAGTCAGGACTCAGGAGAGGCCAGTCTACAACCTTCATTCTAGACAGGTTTAGCAATTTCCATGTGTGCTCTGGGTCATTGTCTTGTTGGGGCATACAGCTGTGTCCAGCATCTAACCTTCTTTATTTTGTGTAAACAGCCCCAAAGCATAACACCACCACCACCATGCTAGATGGTAGGTTGGGTGTTCTTGGGATTAAGGGGCCTCACTTTGTCTTCTCCATGCATATTTCTGGTCATTGTAGCCAAACAGCTAATTTTTTGCTTTATTTGAACACAGAACTTTCCTTCAGAAGGCCTTTTCATTGTCCGTGTGGTCTGCAACAAACTTTAGTTGAACCTTAAGGTGCTACTTCTAGAGGAAGAATTTTCTTCTTGAACAATTTATGTTTGGTGACTGTCAAAATATGCAATATATAAGATGAGCCTGGGATCAAAACATAGGTAAAAATGAAACCTTTCATAAACTGTGACTTGTTTTAACCAACCACCTGCCTACATAGTGATACAACTCTTGGAAGTTTAGTCTCCTTGAAATGTACTATTAAAGGTTTTCTCCAGTGAATTATCAGAAAACAGGTATCACATCCAGGACACTAATACGTGTCCCTATGACTCTATGTCATAGACGATAAACTGCTGCAGTTCTTTGACTTTAGAGTCTGACACCTGGAGTGGATGTGATAATAATTTGTTTGTTTTCATGTGTGTATTTTCTGTTCGTGTGAACTTTTGTGGACTCAAACTGTCCAAGTAATGCAAATTGAAAAGGGAGAAATTGATCCACCACTATGTACTTCAAAAGCCTGTAACTCCGAATATATTCATAATATGAAGATAAAATTGTACATGACTTCATCAAATATGCTAAAGCTATTGTCCATTAAAAAACAGCTTGTTCTCAGGGGGTCAGGTAGTAACTTTTTTTTTTTAAATTTTACATGGATTGACCCATTGTTAATATCACTGGGTCTGCTGGCAACCAGGCGTGAACTAACCGTGACATCACCCGTTGGTTTCAACGACGAGAAAATGAAGCTCGGATTTTGCTACTTCCTGGTCACCATTTTGGATTTTTTGGAGCCAGTGACGTAAAAAGCGTCATCAAACAGGCTGGACTGGAGAGCAACTAGGGGCAGGACCAGTCTATGGGACTGTCAATCAAGTATAGCCATGCCCCCTGGCTCTGCCAACTTTAGCGATTTATTTAAAATTCAGTATTGATTTATTTTAAGATCGGCCACCTGATCTCTCATTTTGACCATGAAAACTAACGGGAAAAAATCCTGAGCTGTAGAAAATCAGTCTATCAAATTTTATTTTTTCCAAGAATGAATTGGGGTCTATGGAGCAAAAGCTTTTTGGAGCCAACCCTAGCGGACGGCGTGATATTGCAAGTTTTTGACACTTCCGGGTGGGCTTCAATTTTGGAGCCAGATGCTACGTCCATCTTTATATACAGTCTATGCTGGCAACACTGATCTTGCTTGATGAATTTTGATAGAACCTGTAGGAGACTTAGTGCCACCTACTGGTACAACGCTGATGTGATTCTGTGAGTAGACAGAAACTGGCAACATATGGTGAGGAGACTGAATGGATGCATGTGATGCTTGGCAATCTATTCATATCAAAGAAAAGCCTCTGTCTAAACTTCACACTTGTTTCTGCAGAGTCTGAGCTCTCTCTCAAAACATGGACCAAAAAATTGTGATTCGGTGTCATTTCTCAATTATTTCAAAATTCCCATGAGGTATGGGTTTGTGGTGTTTTCCTTGATTCTGTCAGGACTTCTATTCACTGTAATTACAAGTAACAACTTTTTCATTCATTAAGCTACTTACTTAAAAAAAAAAGTTACTTACTGTGCATAAAGACTTTGAATTAGCAACAATCAGTCAAGGAAGGTTTGTTCCTGCATTATGTCTACATGACTGGTTACTGTAATAACCTTCAGATTGTACAAGGATTTTTGAGAAAAAACAAAACATGGCATCATTTACACATGAACCGTAATGTCCCTACACTGGTCACACTGACTGATTCTGATGAGTATGACAATTTCGGATGCATTTTTTCTACCAATCCAACTGCACACAGTTGTATAACTAAATACTGTCAAGTGATATTTTCTTGTTAATCTGGATAACACATCTGTGTTTTACATAGACAAAACCTAAAAGTCTGAAATCTCTGGCAGAATTCTTTGCTCGCTTTAGGACTGAGATTGTAACTCTTAGAAGAAAGCTCAGTGACTGACATTTTCAGAAATTTTAAATAAACTGGGCTGCTATTGGATCTGTGTGAGCCAGATTTGTGACACACTGTAGGTCTACTGATCAATCTATTGAAGCTTTATTCAATATGCACAATGTTTTATTTATTGAGAACTCAACTCCACCGTTTGATAAATTGAGTCAATCAGTCCTCATCGTCTTGTCACTCCCATCTAGAAAAGTTACGATGATTAAAGAAGTCACTGACAGAAGTCTTAATTTTCTTCACTGCTTTCATGGTTTGCTTCTCTTGTTTCTCTGGTACTGGAGGTGTTGTTTCTCCTTGTTCTTCAGTTTCCTCTTTTTCAGCTGGCTCTACGTTGTTCCTCCAATTTAAAGCCTGTCCATACGTTCCCTCCACTTTCTCCAAGGCCTCTTCATCTCTTGTTATGTCCCCATAGAGCCTCTCTTTGTCTTCCTTGGTTAAGCTGGGGATGATATTAAAAAGATTCCCAGTGCTTCCTTCCGCTACTGAAGCCTTCATGAAACAGCTGTTGTCAAACACAGAGGTGACAGCTGATGAAAAGCTAGGGATTTTCTTGCTGTTACCATCACCGGAGACATTACTAATCTCAGTATCACTTGTGAAACGATCGCTGGAGTCACTGCTACTGGATGGAACCACCAAAATGTTCAGCCTTCTGTCTTACATTTCCTCACTATGAAGCCAGACAGGAAGACAGACAGGAAGACAGACAGAAAGAAAGATAAAGTGCTGTTTTTGATCCCCTAAAGGTAAATTGCACAATGCAGAATTGCAGATAAGACACTGTTAAAATTACATATTTTTCTTTACCATCTTCATCTTCATCAGTGCTCTCATCGTATTCTTCCTCAGTTCTGCATGGCCTCCTTGACAGCATCCTATAATCTTGGTACAGTTTGGTGTAGTGTAGCGCTCTCTCTCTGACTTCCTCCACCACTAGTCTGAATCCAACATTCCTGTGTTCATGTTCAAAATGACAACTTGTGTAGAAATATTTTGTTAATTATTTAGGAGTTCATAAGGATGGGTTTTGAGTCAATCTTGGGTGATTCAAGAAAAAGCCTGATCTAAAACTTATTGTAGTAGCTGTAGCTAATAGCAGCTATTGTAATATATCCTGGATTTCTGGGGATATGTTTGTTTGATTGTGTTCATTTCTGGTTTTGTGGATAATGTGTGGGTTTAAGTTCCATTTTAATAGCAAGAATATATTTTAAAATCCCACAAATTTATATATACACACTTGTGATTGCAAAAATTACACCACATTATAAACATGCAGTAATACAGATGTTGCTACTTTTTAATAAAAAAAATATATTGGCTGTTCTGTTACTTCTGAAAAAAATACTTTTGTTGAATGCAGCAGTAGCATCAGTGAAGATATAAAGCTGAATGTATCTTTATATGCTATTGCAATCATTCAGATTAAAGAATAAAAAAATAAATGCTTATGTTTGCTACAATGAACAGAGCTTTCTTGTCCGTTGAACCTGTGTATTAGGTCAGCATACGTTTTTGTCCGTTTGTTTTCAGTATTTGCATACACAGATGACAGATTGATAAAAAAAATGTGTGGAAGGGGTGTGTTGTTGTGGTCTGTAGCCATGTCGGATGGTGACAGCCTTTTCCCACATTCACAGCCTGTGATTGGCTGACAGCACCTAAAACCCGCCTTGCTGATTCTGATTGGCTCTCACGTGAGCCGTTCAACAGTTGGAGTCTGCGCAGTAAGCACAGCGCTGAAATTCAAATTTGAACGGAGGTTGTTTTGTCCAGAGAAGAAGAACCGAGAAGAGAAGCCGAGAGCCGCTGAGCTCGCTTCGTTACGCCCTATTTCTTTAGCTTCATCCAAGAGTGTTAAAACACTTAGTTTTTGATACATTTCGCGAAGTGCTATCAACCGTCCAAATGGATCCATTTACCGAGGTGAGTCGCTGAGCTAACTTAACCAACTAGCTATCATACGTTGTCTCGAAATAGCTGCGTTAACGTTACTGCTAATGCTAACATATCTAGCGTGGCATTTTCTGTTACTGTACTTCTATTAGAGACAACAGGATAGCAGATGTTCACTTCCATGTTACTTTCACATGAGCTAACATTAACATCCAGATATGTAACGTTATTGTTATGATAAGACTCATGAAAACATATCACGTGTTTTTTCTTTGTCTGCTCAGTCGTCAGCAACCACAGTTATGGGATATAACATAACATCTAGCTCGTACTTTAACCTTCTAAAAACAGGGTTTGTAGTTGACTTGATGTTTGTCAAGTTGGCAAACGATTCACTCAGACTGCCGATAAACTAGTTCCAGATACACGGTATTATAACGTTCACTGTGCCAGAAATAAACCACAGTCTATTAAATGCAACATTAGTCACATGAAATTACTTCCTCTCCATTTAAGGCAATGGTATGTGTCAGATCTGGACACTGTCCAGCATTTGGCTTTCTTTGCTTGATTTTTCTTCCTTGGTGTACTCATGGTGATTCAAGCTAAAATTCAAAATGAATCAGGAATGACTGTCTGAGAACAGCTCTTGTTCCTCTTGTAAACTGGCCAATGGAGTTTGATATTTCAAATGCAGGAACTACAAGCAGGAGTGGCTTATTCCTGAGGAATGCTCTTAAATGTGACTTCATGTTTTCCACACTGCCTGGAGAAAATGTGCAGGAGGTGCAGCACAGCTGAAGGAATGTGTTTGAGCTTGCACAGTAAATCAGACTGTTACAGGCTGGGTGTGAGGCTGAGGGAGGGGAATATCACATGAAGGAAAGAGGAAGGAAAGAGGGCAGGCAAACAGGGGCCTTCTTATCTCTGGTGAAGAAGGACTGTTTTGTGTGTCCTAGGCTGTAAAGTTGCTTGTTGAACGAGCAGCAGCGTTGCATTTCTTGTTCCGCATATGTTTGTTCACAGATATTTGAAAGTTATCTGAGAAGATGCAATATATTTGCCCATTTTGTAGAAAAGTAACAGACTAATTGCACGTCTCACAGCAAGAGGAGTACGATTATGAGGAGATCTGACTTAAACCAAAGTCCCAAGTAGCAGTGCAAAAGCATTTGAATGGCTAGAGATTGTAAAAGTTGCCATTCATTGAGGGTACTTGCAGATTCCTCATAAACGCAACATTCAAACTTTAGTAATTTGGACTCTCGTTTTATTTCTTCTTCTCTGCTCTCCAGCCTCCACAAGGTGGGAAGTTGAGTAGACGGAAACAATTAGTTAGATAACAAATGTCAGTGGCACTCATTATTTGGCCTCACTTTGCATTCATGTATGTTTAGAAACAAGTGTCCCACTTCTTGAAGTTGATGTGTTGGAAGCAGGAAAAACAGGCAGCCAGAGGATGCGAGTGACTTTGACAAGGGACAAATTGTGGTGGCCAGATGTCAGGCCTTGTGGGGTGTTTCCGGTATGCAGTGGTTAGTCCCTACCAAAAATGGTTCAAGGAGGGACAGCCATTAATCAGCAACAGGGTCTTGCATACAACTAAAGAAGGCTCTTGGATGAGAGGTGAAACGTCTTCAAGGAACTTTCTTAAAGTCCAGTGGATTGATTTAAACTACTTTGGATGAGCTAGACTGATGAATCATGAATACTTTTGTGTCATGTGGATGTCCACCTGTATGTGCGTGGTTTAATTGTGGAAGCGATGATAGCAGAAGAGCACTATGAGAAGAATGCAAGCAGGTGGCGAGCAATGATGTGTTGGGAAACCTTGTGACCTGGCATTCATCAGGATGTTACTTTGACACATGCCAGCTGCCTAAACATTGTTAGATACCAGGTGTTTGCGTTACATTCAGCTTCAGTAGAATATGTCTGTCAGCTATTCCTGTTGGCAAATCTGCGCTAATATTGTTTACTGTATGACATGTTAATCCTGTCAAATGTCAAGATTTCACTTCCGGTGTTGTATTCTGATTGACTAAATACAATAAAATACAGTACCCATTGCTTCACTGTTTGGTCTGTCCTCTGTATGAATCAAGCAGCCATTGGATTAACGTCGTAATTCTGTTTGCCGAACTAGAAACTGTTGGAAAGGACACGGGCTCGCAGGGAAAACCTGCAGAAGAAAATGGCAGAGAGACCAAATGCAGCAAACAGACAGATGGTCAAAAGACCCAGAGAGCCACTGGCTGAAACCAACAGTGTCATCACTGAATCTATCATTGATAAAGGTATGACCACATTTGTTGGACTGCTGTTCTGTCATTTCTGCCACTGATTTGCAGCTCCCACATGTTTGCTTATATTTTCCACATCACGTCTTCCCAGTTCCACAGGTGTCCTCCAAGCCTTCTCCCTCAAAGCGCCGGTGCTCAGAGGAAAATGTCCAGCCTGCTGCCAGTGAGGAGAACCAGGAGCCGATAATGACACGCGCTGTGGCTCCTGTTTGCTCAGATCCTCCTACAGACAAGAAACCCCCGGTGGTCCCTGCCAGCATTCGACCTTCCTCCTCCTTGCAGAAGAATTTAACTCGACCCACTGTAAGGTCTCAGCCAGGACAGCTGGAAACTGCACAACCAGAGCCAGAAAGGATGGCTGTCAGCCCTGCTCCTGATCCTCCAAAAAGCAGAGAAGCACAAATGGAACCTGCCAGTTCAGCCTCACAAAGGAGAAAGGAGGATCTGGTTGAGGATCCAGCTCCATCTGTTACTGGCATGAGGTCACGCCTACATAGGCTAGCAGAACAGAGAAGGTGTTGGGATGGCGATGGTATGTACATTTTATTGCACTCTTTCAAATAGCTGGTAGTCTTCTTATAGTTTCTCTGTCCCAATGATGCACATTACAACCTTTACAGACACTTCTGATGCAGTTGAAGACTCCACTCCTCTGTCCCTGATGAGGAGGCAAGCTGATGCCCCACCAGTAGATGTACCCGCTGTCTCCTCAGGGACTCCACTAGGGAGGAAAGGCAGGCTGGCCAACCTGGCTGCCACTATTGGATCCTGGGAAGACGACTTAAGCCATGCTAGCATCCCCAAAGAGAAGCCTGCTACTGCCTCTGGTTCCAAATGTGCAGTCAGAGACACCCCTGTGGTTGCCAGTACTAAGCAGAGTACTGCAGCAACCACTTCAGCTGGAAACAGCAAATCCTCATCCAGCTCTAATCAGGTCAGCCTGATATTGTTTTTGTCTTCAGCATAATTGTTATATTTACCCAACTTATATTATATGAGGTACTGGTGGTCATTATGTTAGAGAACTAAAAATATTAAGTATGGAAAGTTGAAAAAGCACCAACTACTCCTCCCTCATCAACACATGACTCAAGCTAGGTTTTCAAATACTGCTACAGAAAAAATATTCAAGAGGTTGTACTTTGTTCAATTCTAGTCTATACTTCGGGAACTGTGTTAATCTAAAAAATATTCTTGTGTATTCAAACTTGTTCCTTTTGAATGTGCTTTTTAAATAAAGCAGCTTGCTGTTTGTGTGTCTTTTTAGCAGACCGTGTGTTCTCCAGTAAAGTCAAGCCAGGTGGTTCTGCCAAGCTCTCAGAAGGCTGATATTCCAGCATCCAAACCTGCACTTCAGTCAGCAATCAGTCCTCAGAAGAGATCCACCCAGGGGATGACCTTCCCCTCTAGTCCCCAGAAGAGCTCCATCCAAGGAAAAGCTTTTCCATCCGTCACGCAGAAGACAGGCCCCTCCTCAACATCAGTGCCTCAAAGCCCCTTGAAGAATCAGGCTGTGTCCAGAGGTCTCGACCTCACCTCTAGCCCCCAAAAGCCAGAGCTCCGTGCTAAGCCAACAGCTGCTGGCCCCCTGGCCCCCCAGGATAAGGCCACTCCTGGAGGTCCTGGTGAGTCAGGCTGTAGTTAATTCAGGAATTCAATTCTTTTCCATTGATTTATTTGTAGGACAAACTAGGACTGCTACAGATACATTTGTTTTGTATTTGATCTTGCAGTTACTTTCACCTACACGTATGAAAGAAAATTCTGATTGGTTTCTTTCAATCCGAACAGGTGTTAAATCTTTCCTGGAGCGTTTTGGAGAGAAATGTCAGGAGCGTAACAACCAGGGCTCCTCGTCCGGAGTCACAGCCCACTCTAAGACTCCTACTGTGACCCCGTCAGTCACACCAAACACCAGACTGGTGCAGGAGAGACTCAGAGCTGCCCAGGCTGCTAACACAGCTACTGCTGATCTCACTCAGAGACAGAAACTGGTAGGTAGATGTTACAGATTCTGTAGTGAGTCCTCATCTATTGCGATCACTTTAATAACAAAAATATTTCCCTCATTTCAGGAGCGCGAGTCTGAGCTGGCTCAGATTCGCAGTCGCTTCCAGAAGGGGAACAATATGTGGAAAAACAAAGATGAAGAGGCAAAGGCCAAGACCAACACAGACAACAAGGTTCAGTCATTTCTTATTCTGAGATGGAAATACTATATGACATTTCATAATGGTCACATTTCCCAGCATTTACAGAAGGTGCTTAATAAACAAATGATGTGCTCTCTAGGATAAACCTGAGAAGCCTGTGGAGTGTGAAGTTGCCTCATCTGAGCCACAGGATGAACCCTCTGCACCAACCAGTGAGAGAGCAGACACATCCACCAAGTGCACTCTTTCAGGTACTTAGCAGGACAATAAGTCAGAGCAGGGATCGGCCAGGATGGTTGTTCCAGGGGTGATGCCGGTTATTATTAATCAAAGAGACTGATACCCGATATTTGGGGCAGATGAACATTTGCAATAAAAATACTACAAGCCTTTAGTAATGAGTGGTTCTTTTTTCCAACATTTTTATCACTAAACTTTCTGTCAACAAGTCGAACCTTAGAAATAGTTTTAACGGATACATGTCATTGAGCTTTACAGAGTTTAAATGTTGGTAGGGATGCTTAATCTGCACTTGCCAATGTCAGCTTCAGTTGCAATAGCTAAATATGCTTCTTGAATGCCAATAAAATGAGAAGATATAACAGTTTCTAACCTTGGTATTATCAAAAAGCAGGTCGTGGGTTGATGGTCTCACCTCCAGCTTCAACATCCAGCCCCCTGAAGGTGGTCACCCGGACTGCAGAGACCGATGAAACCCCAGATGAAGAAGAAAAGGAGATAGAGATGAATGTGGACCAGTCCATCAACTCCGCAGTCATCAACGAGCTCTTTGATGGAGTCCTGGAGCAGAGTGAAGATCAGGATGAGGATGACGAAGATGAGGAGGAAGATGCTTTGAATATCTCCTCCATGTCCCTCCTCACTCCTCTGGCAGAGACCGTGGCTGCTGTGGTGAAGAGTCCAGAGAGGGGAATGATGGTGAGCACTGACATGACAACTTTTTCATGGATATATGGCATTAAACAGCTTAATGATAACATTTTCTTCATGCCCTCTGTGCAGACATCAACTCCAGCCAGCTCATTCATTGTGAAGAACAACTCCGCAGACAATGTTTCTAAACCTAGCAAGTTCCAGAGGACCAACATGATACGGACCGCCTCCTCAGATAGTGTCGAGGCTTTAGACGAGGACCACAAACTGCCTTATAGGTAACTGGTCAGTTGTGTTAAAGTTGCCTCATTTCTATGTCTCAGTGGATGTGAGCCTCATTCTGAATCTGTATTCTGTTGTGCTTTTTAGTATCGATGCATACAGGTCAACCAGGGTGAAGGAGACTGAGAGGCCCAGTGTGAAGCAGGTTATTGTGAGAAAAGAGGATGTCTCTAACAGAGCAGAGGAGCCACGAGGATCCAGTCTCTTCAGTATCAAACAGAGGATGAAGGTCTGGAAGAAATACATTTGACTTTCATACATGCCAGAACACAGTATGAGTTTTCATGTGTACTATTTTCTTCACTTAAGACTTGATTTGTTGCACATAGCCATAGAGGCAGTGTGTGTCACAGACGTGTCCGTAAACCATCCCTCTGTTGTATGTTTATGCAGATCCTGACAAATGAGATGAACTTACAGCAGACGGTTATCCATCAGGCCAGTCAGGCACTCAACTGCTGCACAGATGAAGAGCACGGCAAAGGATCCCAGGTGGAGGCTGAGGCGGAGAGGCTGCTGCTGGTGGCAAGTGAGTTCATCCACATTTAGACATTATCTACATTTATTTACAGAACATTTTGTGGCTTTTATGAATGCCTTATTGTCATTCCCTTAACTAAATGTCCAAAACTCAAATCTTCTAAGGTACAAAAAACACCAACAAGCATTTTAAATGTGAAAAGTAAAGATAGTGTGTAAATAAGGCTTACATACATTTACTTTGCATGAATTTTAGGCCACAATGCAACTCCACCATCTAGCTTGTCAGTATGCAGTCTAAATCCTTTTATGTAGCGCTGGTGACCCCTTGTGGTGGCATCAAAGACTTCACTTTCTTTTCTTCTGATGGCCTCAGCTGAGAGGAGGGAAGCATTGAAGGCAGAGTTAGACCGTCTGAAAGGAGACCCAGCAGGACAAAAGAAGGCCCCTGCAGCTCCCGAACCTACCAGCATGTCGGCCTCCAAAGGCTCCATCACCCTACAGGAGTTACGCTTGCCTCTCAAGGCAGACTTTGTTTGCTCCACTGCCAACAAACCAGGTACACTCAAAATTCCAGTAACAACAATTTGGTAATTTACAGTATCATTAAGCTGTTCCTAAGAGTTTACTTAAAAATAATCGTTCTCCCTGTTAAGTGTGCACTTTTAAGAGGCTACTACTGGTATTAGTGTGAAGTATATCAAAAATAAAAACAGGTTAATTTTAGTTTTAGAGGCTATTTATATATTTAATCATGAGATCAAAATTCACTAGGAGCTTTTTTGGGATTTCTTATGCCAGTGTTTACCTACATCATTCTGTCTTTTGATTATTTCAGAGTCAACCAAACATTCCTTCTTCATAATGATTCGTGCTGGAGCAGAGAACACTGTGGCCACTCCATTAGCCAGCACACACCGTGGCCTCAGTGGAGACACCCTCACCTTCCCCACCAAGTTCACCATGTAGGTCAAAGATACAAAAGTACAATTATATAACACCCGCAGTGACTGTGATCCACCGTTGCTGTGATGAAGTTTAGTTTGATTGGTTGAATTTTTACCAGAATTTAAACAGGTCACTTTCATTAGTTAACACAGATGCTAGTAAGTAAATGTTTTAATCAGGTTACATATATTGTGTATGTACTGACAACAAATATGTTTTCACTTTTAGATCTGATGTCTCAAGTGACTTTGGAATTGATATAGAAGTCTACTGTTTGGTAAGTGTCTTGGAAAAAAAATATCCAGTGTCATCTCTTAGAATTAAAAACACTTAATGTATTTGGAAAGTCATGCAGAGTGAGTCAACAAAGGCAGTGCAGATAAACAGATCTTTGTTAGACCAAAAGGGTTGAAGGGGTAAATCTGATGTGTGTGTTATTTGGAGTGCATTCAACAACCAATGAAAATCCCTAATGGATTGTCAACATCTTTGGAGAACTTGTCCAGAAAGTTTTTTTAAATTACTGACTTACAATTTGTAACAATGATTTTCAGGTTCAGAAACGTGAGGTCTGCAGTGACAAGAAGAAGAAACCCAACAAGTCAAAGGTAAATCCACGCCTTGTCCAGTTTTTTGTATTTTTTTTTAACCAAATGAAAACACACTGGAAGTCAATGAAAGAACATGCTTTAATGCTTAAAGTGCGTGTCTCTAGATGATCTTGAGACAGGTTCACGAGGCCCATGAACTGTGTATGTCGGTATGGAAAGTTTCTGTTTGGATTTCTCACTTGCGGGTGGGTGTGCACTGTGTGGGAAGGCTGACATTAAAGGACCAGTGTGTGATTTATTGGCAGAAATGAAATATAGAAATAAGCAGTGTATCATCGCCTGTAACAACGAATTGTTGTTTCTCTCAACTTAGAGTGAGTTCATAGTTTCATATCTACACTGGGGGTGGGTCCTCTTCCACAGAACCTGTCATGTATAGGGCATCAAATTTCTGAAGTAGATCTGATCAGATGCAGCTATTTGCTTGTTACATTTTCGAAGTCCACTTTACTACGAGAGAACAACGGCTGAGCAACCCCTAACACACTGAAAATGTAAAGTTTTGCCAAGGATTCATTTGATTAATCACAGTTCTCGCTTCATTGCGTGCCGTTGTTCCACCAAAACAGTTCCTGCCACAGATGTATTCTTTATTTATCTTTGCCCCAATACACCTGATTAGTTTAAAGATATGCAAACAAGACAGTTTTTTCCCATTTATAGCAGGCTAATATGTATGTGCATCAGTCTTGTATGTTATACAGGATGGGCTGGTTAAGTGAGACAACAAGCCTGAATGGACAAACCTTACACAGATTAGAGAGAGGGCGTTTCTGGTTTTTTGCATTTTAACAACACCCACCAGAGTTTTTCTACATGCCTATGAACAGAAGCATGAGGGAGTTGGTCACAATCAGTGAAACACCACTAGATACCACTAGTCCTCCAAGATGATACTTCACAAAGTGTCACTGGTGCTACATTGTTCCTCGACACAACTTTGGGTGGCTGCTTTACTGAGAGGTGTAGAAGAATGTTAACTGACAAGCAACATACATATCCCTCAGGCATGCTGTATTATTACTCACACTCAGTCTTTTGAAGCAAAAATATTTCCTTTTTTTTAATCCTACCAGGCTATCACACCAAAGAGATTCCTTGCCATCACTGTAAGTATTTAAAAAAATTATTCTGCACAAAATATTTTACTGAATGAATTTCAGGAACAAATGGAATTCTTTCCTTCTGATCTGTCTAAATTTGCTCTTCATTCTTCTCTTACAGAAAAGTGCTCAGACACCAGGTAGGTGAAATGATGAAATCACATTTTAAAATGATGTTTGTATAATAACACCACCTTATTATTTATGAGTCTTTCAAAATAAGAATTGTCACAGCTAAGTATCAGGAACAGATTCTGTTGAATCACTAACCAACTTGCCATAAGACTCCTTAAGTAACTTTTTAAGCACCTCACATCAGATATTGACTTTCTGGGCCGAATCCTTTTCCTTGAGTAGAGTCACAAAATGGCAATGACTGCATTCTGTGTGAGGAGAGGACAGCATTACATTCAGTCAACTCGCCAGCAGGCAGACAGTGTAGAAGTGTAGACAAGCTTTACATCAGTCAAGCTGTTGTTCACATAGGCTGAACAGTACTCCTTCGGACAAGTAAACTCGGTGTGATGTGTGAAATCAGTTCAAGTGTGAAATGCTCCTCTGACCTGTCTTTCTGTCTAAGCATTTCAACCTTTCTTTCTGTAGTAGTGGCCAGTCCAGGAGGCCCCAATGCTGTCCGCACCAGTAACTTTGTCCTGGTTGGGTCACACAAGCTCACTCTGTCTTCTATTGGGAAAAACAAATTCCCTTTGGAAAAGGTAAATAAGCACCACTGTTTCATGTTCCCTCATGTCTTTTTCAACATTCACGCTTTTCTAGTACTTGACCTTGTTCTTCAGTGTGCATTTCATACGTAGCTGACCTTAGTGTGAAGACAACAGATTGAGGCCAGTAAATGGCTGACTTGCCATGTGTCTGTGTCCAGGCTTTGTAGAGACTCACAGCAACTCTGTCTGCTCTCATAGGACAGTATGTTCTGCCTGTGCGTTCATTCATCTGCCTTGATATCTTTCTTTTAGATCAAATATGAAGGAAGTGAAAGAGAACTACTCAGTGGCATGTTTCATAACAAGGTTATTACTTGCCCTATTGTTTCCTTGTTTCTGCGGTGATGGGTGAGATACACAATAACAAAGAATGTTCCTAACACCATTGTTCAAGTAACATACCAACTTAATATCATATCAACAGCAGGGTTCTCGCCAGGATTTTTTTCAGCGTAACGGCAGGTCCTCCTGTGCGCGCGCGCGCAATAGACGAGAACGTGTCAATCGACAGGAAAGTACCGCTGAGGTGGGGAGACATAAATTAACCTAGATAGGCACCCAGTTGATAAAAACAAACGCACATGGCGTTATCTGTCAAAATAACAGCGCAGCGGCCCTAATCACAGTGTTAACCCTTCCTGTTCGGCCCCCGACCGTGGTCAGGAAGCCCGGGGTTAACCCCCTTCACTTCTCTCTCACTCGCCCTCCCCCTCCCTCCCACACACACACGCTGCTTTCTCTCCCACTCTTATGACGGAGCCACACACTCTCATAACCACAGCGTAATCTTTGAAATGTGCTGGCGTAGCGGCCCAAATCACAGCGTAATCTTTTAAACTGAGCGTAACGGGCCGTTAAGACTGCGCAACGGGCCGTTACGCTGAAATGCGCTGGCGAGAACCCTGAACAGTCTGTTCTCATGAGGGAATATATGTGCCTTTCGTTTCCTAGTTTATACTGACGCTTTAACTGTCTTTATAGAAGCCTTGTCTGTTTAACCACGTCTTTATGCTTAAACATTTCTGGACTGATAGGAAAGCGATGTGCAAACTTTTTAATAAGTGACTGCTCTGGATTCCAGGTGCCATTCTTGTGCCCTCTAGAGGGCCACATCTACCTCAAGATGCAGTGTGAAGTGGGCTCAAAGGTGGAAGAGAGAGGCTTCCTGGTGAGTGCACATAGATCATATCATCACTGTAGACCAGCTAATGCAGAGGCACACCTTGGTTTACTCATTCTACAGTATTTTTTAAGGTCTAATCACCTTTTTTCCCCACTCCAGACAATGTTTGAAGATGTTAGTGGATTTGGAGCTTGGCACAGAAGATGGTGTGTGCTGTCAGGATACTGCATCTCCTACTGGACCTACCCAGACGACGAGAAGAGAAAGGTAACCAGGCTCAACAAAACTGTCACCATACAGCATCCTGCTTGACATTTCCTGTAGCATCTTCAGAATGAGCACGTCCTGCCAGTTCTTCAGGAAACACTTGAATGTGAGGCAGTAACGTCACACAGCTCCGTGCAGCAGAGTTAAATAAGGTTGAAACAGTCCAGTTATTTAGACAATTCACATGTGCTTACTTAAAGGCTGTGTGTTTCACATTCAGTTAAAAATGATGGCTCCTACAGCTCAGTCAGGTTGAGATCAGCTGACTGACTTCAAAGGTGTTCCACCTCTTCACCCTAAAACACTCCAATTGCTTTGATTAGCAGCAGTGAAATCAAAAACATGCAGGTGTGCCAGTTCCAATAGCACCAAAAACCAAATTGGAAGCACTGCCACGTTTGACACTTTCTTCTGTTCGTCACTTTCAAGCAGATCTTGTGTCGTCGATCAAGAGATCTTTCAAATCAAGTTTTGATAGGTTTTTTTTTTTCACTACAACCCGACCTTTTTGTTTTTGAGACCTACCAGGAGTTTGGTTCTTTTGCTGAATCCTCTGAAGTCTTCTGTTAATTGATTGAATACGTTTGGACTGTATCTGCCAGCTGTATCTTGATACCAAGTAATGCACACTTTTCAACTGTATCTGAAACCTGAAGCATGAGGATTACACTGAGCCTTAGTAATGAGGCTAAAACATTTATACCCCATGGGACAGCGTGTCTCTTTATGTGCTGTTTTCTGACAGTTTATTTCTTTGCCAGAACCCCATCGGTCGCATCAACCTGGCCAACTGTACCAGCAAGATGGTGGAACCAGCCAACAGAGAGTTTTGTGCCAGACCGAACACATTTGAGCTGATCACAGTCAGACCGCAAAGAGAGGACGACAAAGAAACACTAGTTAGCCAGTGCAAGAACACCATGTGTGTCACCAAGTAAGCTCTGACAAGTCAACCCCTGAACACACTGCACATGTCTATTGGGTTTTTCTGTGAATGATGGTGAACCTGCTTTGTTGTTTTTCTATGCAGAAACTGGCTGAGTGCTGACACTAAAGATGAGAGGAATTTGTGGATGAAGAAACTGAACCAGATTCTGGTGGATCTGCGAATGTGGCAGCCAGACGCTTGTTGCAGGCCCCTGTAATCACTGCAGCCTTTCTATCTCTTGGACTGTCAATATGAGTGATGCATGCAATTACTAAGTGCAATACAGTATGACAATTATTAGACGTTTTTACTTGTGGGTATTTGACAGGAGGAGAATAATCAAACCCATAATTTATAGACCAGAGGAGGTAAATAAAGCCATACATTTGGGACATTTCAGTACAGTGTTTTAAATAGGAGTTGGGCAATATATTTTCTACATTTCTAGCCTGATTTGTTACGCGAGTGTTTTTGGATATTGTTGAGATGCCATCGTTTTATTTTCATGCCAATATTTAGTGTGCTTGACACATGATGCATGGCTTTAAATAACTTGGTTTCAGTGCTGAAATCAAGATATTAATGGTTTGGAAGCTGCACTTGATACTAAGTTGAAGCACCACAGTTTTATCCTATTCTGTTCTGCATGAGAGCACTGGACATACATTTGGTCAGTTTATACTTTATATATATATATATATATTAGCTTTTATAACTTGTGGCAGGACTTTAAAATTCTTCAATGCCATGCACAGATTTTTGGTACCATTTATACGGCAGGTTTTGTTCTCTTCGCAAATGCTTCAGAGTGGAGAGTTTTGGGTGAAGTCTAACATATTCTGTACTAAAGTCTGACCAGAACCATTTTAGGATCAATACTGATTTCTGGATGATTATATGATCAGTACATACTGGTCATTAGTCATTGTTTACGTTCTTTTACCATAAATGAATAACATGAACACTCCATGTCTGAGGTAAAAATGTGGCTCATCCACACAAAAGAAGCAGTTTTATTCAAGCATCGTATCGGCCTTTTCAGTGTGTTTAGTACTGGTAACCAAACTGATGAGCTTTGCCTGCCGAGTGGCTCAGAGCTTTGAAAAGAAAATGTTGGGCTCACGTTTTGTGCGGATTTATTTGTTTTAAAGATTCTTTTATGTTTAGCTGCGTGTTGAGCAGTAACGTGTCAAATATAGTGTTGCAACAGATGAAAATTCTAGACCACAAGTATCTTTTAAGGTGTTTCTCTTGTGTTGTGTACAGATTTTATTGCAGGTGTTGGTTAATGTTTTCATTCATGTCTGCATAAAAGATGGCGCTTTTTCATCCTGCTGATAATGAACACAACACAAAGAATGATAGAAGATGCCTTTTTTTTTTCAGAACAATGAGCAAAGAATATATTTGTGTTTTCAGCAGGTACTTGAACACACTTTTCAGTTTGTCAGGTATCTGCGGATCAGCGAGATGAGAATAAATGTCTGCTTTGACCAAAACGGCTGAAGCTACAAATGCACACGCCCTTTGTTTTCATTTTATTGAAATGTAACATTAAATGGAATTGAGAATGGTTTTGAAAGCTGTGAACTATTTTAATATCATGGTGTCTTACTATGTATTATAAAATGAACGTAATCATTTCTGTTGATAAGGCGATTCAGACCAGAAACTGTCCTGCATGACGCAGTTGAACCGGTTTAATGCCTGATGGTCTGCGGCTTGTGAAGTATACAACAGAAAAGAGTACAGTGTAACCAACATGTTAAATCATCACATTTCAGCAAAATCTGACTTGTATCACCTTTCAGTAATGGCATTACTTCTAAACCAGGGGTGTCAAACTCAGTTCCTGGAGGGCCAGAATCCTGCATGTTTTAGACGTTTCCCTCTTCCAACACACCTGATTCAAATGATCAGCTCATCATCAAGCTCAGCAGAAGCCTGATAACGAGCCTGATCATTTGAATCAGGTGTGTTGGAAGAGGGAAACATCTAAAACATGCAGGGTAGTGGCCCTTCAGGAACGGAGCTCGACACCCCTGTTCTAAACTGAGCAGCAGACTATTTAACACAAAATTTAAATCTAACAGTGTAGAGTTACTATATTAATTGCTCAATGCTACTAAAGTCAGCACACTGTTCATTGCTGAGGTTAAGATTTCAAAAGTACTTTGAATGTACCTTGAACCTTCTTTTTTGACCACAGACTCAGTCCACCTCAGCAGTGTTGCACAAAGCTCTATAGAGATGTCCCATTGCTGTTCAGAGACTTTTTTGAGCTTCTTTTAACAGAAGGTGTTGTGTTACTCTACTGTTCTCTTTCAGAGTTCTGTCCTCCTGTAGATTTTCCCAGACTTCTCATCCAGGTTTGTCCCTCTCACACCTCCTAGTTCCTTTCTGAGCTCCTCATCTGTATCTAGGCTGCCACCAGGAGATCCTTCTCAAAAACACCGACAAGCTGGTGTAATGGGCCCCCTATGGCTCACTGGGCCCCTGTCAAGCCTCATGATGGCAGCAGGTCCAGGTCCAAAGTCACTGAGGAGCCTGTGCACAGGCAGCATGACTATAGAAGGTAAGAGAGCTGCTGGGACTCATAAAAGCCAAGTTCCAGGTAAGAGATTTTGTGGTAATGAACTTAAATCTATTTTTATTTGATTCAGTGTGACTGACTTTGATCTGTTGGATCTAATCTGATTAATCACAGTCATAGTGCCACCTGGTAGATGGACAAGAAGTGCTGTATCAGTCCTCTGTACGTACTCCAATTTGCCTGGAACTTTACATTTGAGATTAGACGGCCCTCATCACATCCATATGTTTGTTTATTCATTTGGATCCCCATTAGCGACAGCATAAGCTGCAGCTATTCTTCCTGGGGTCCTAAAAAATTACAATGGCATACAATTCTAAAAATGCAATCACTCAATTAATCAAACAATAAAATATTTCACATTTAAATCATACTGTAGTTTAAATAAACAAGTGTCATAAAATGACACTGAAAATTACAATAGCAAATAACAACAGTTCTTCGTTCAGACATGTATTTCAACATAGAGCTGGTGATTATATTGCAGAAAGAAACTCTTTCAGTGCACTTTTGAATTTTAAATCATTTTCAATTGATGTAATCTCTTTGGGAAGTAAATTCCATTCTTTCATGCCTCTCCAGGCAAAGGTTCTTTTTATATAGTTGTTTAATATTTTAGGTAAAGTAAATTTGTTTGCAAAGGCAATATGCTGAAATACACTCAGTCACAGCGCCACCTGGTGAACATGCATGTACTTGCATACCAGCAAAGGACCCAACCAACGCCGCTTGCACCTTTAACTTTCAGTATTTTTTCTTATGTTACAAAAACACACTCCTGACAGTGACATGATGCAATGACATTAATACAACTGTAAAAGGATAAATAGAAAATGCATAACGGAATTACATGTTACCTGGTTCAAAATTCTTCTTTTGCTAAAGTCCAGAGGTTTAATAGGTGCAGCAGCTTCTTAGCTCAGTGGTCAGAGCTGAAATCCGCACACATCGGATTCTTTCAATCTTCGAACAGGTTCTGCTTTATTCCTGGTCCACCTGTTCCATCCTGGTTTCTAAATAGTCCCAGTTATGATCCACTTGAAGGTGTGAACATGGTGTCCTGTATTTCAATAAACTGTCCATATGCAGCTGAATTACAGTGGCTTTTATTTCTTTAGGACAAAGATGAAGCACAAGGAGGTCATCCATGAGGAAATATGGACATTTAAGTTTACAAGTTGGGTTCCTTATCGGCTCCACCATTATTAGTTGTGGTTTGAAAAACATCTACTGAGAGCTTGGATGTTCACAGCTTTTTGTTTTGTCATCAGCTTCAGCCCTGCACTTGGACTGATGGGGGAAGGACAGTTGGTTTATCAGGTACTTTCAAATCACGATCACAAAGCAAAACAAACATTGCATACACAAAGACTTCCTCATCAAACTAGAAGCATGACTGAAGTTGCCAGTGTCCTCTTGCTCCCATTTTTGTGCCCTGGAAGTCTGCTGTCCTCGAGCTGAGATGTTTTACTGCATTTCTCTCAGAGATGCAGGATAAAAACGTTTTTGTTTTTTTTTTCCTGCTGGGGAAAAAGGCTGGATGACGAAGAGATCTTATTTCTCCTCTCCAGTGGGAAAGGATGGTAAGTTTTTGAATCTTAAATAGTAGCCAAAGAGCAGAATTTTACTCTCAGGTTTGACAGTCATGAATGTTTAATTTTGTAGAGAAATATTTAAAGGTATCCTCCTTTATCTATTGTACATTCAGTGTGTTACTTACTAAAACACTACACACATGCACTCTTGAGATTTAACAGATGTGGTGAATACATTTTTCTTTAATAAATATTGGCATGACTTATTTAAAAAAAATGTTTCAAATGCTCCACTTTTTATTATTCACTTCCCAGCAGCATTCCTTTTCCCTGACTTGGTTGGCAGGGATTTTCATTTCTTGCGTAACGTTACTGCCACCTGGAGATCAGTAGAACCTGTAAAACAGAAATCTGTATTACGTGTTATATTAAAATGAGGCAGTTCTGCTTTTCAAAAGTGGCAAAACCAGAACCATATCTTGCCTGTGGAGTTGTCAGATGTCTGTGTGTTTTTGTTTTTCAGATCCTACATAAACTGTACTTCTCCATCTGTATTCATGTATCACTTAGAAGACCCTTTTTTCACACACAATCCAAATCAGATACTCAGGTAACACTGGGAAGATCTCTCGGAGGAAAGGCTGGGACACTGGCAAGTTGGCACAAGATGAACAGGTGAGTATATACACACTGGATCAGAGAACACAACAAGACACAGGAGGAGCACATTAGGGCCCACTAGTGGGAGAAGACTGAGGAGACAGGAAATAACAGGAATTGCAGAAGCCGGATGTGTCAGGGTGACGTGGTTTTCCAAATTACATCAGCTGGAGATCAAATAACTGCCATGCCTGGTTGGTTTAAAAGCCATGGCCTTCAGTAAGTGGTAATCTCACAGTCTGTGATAGCCCTTAACTTGCCCTTAATCTCCATGGGGCTGTGAATGCAAGCACTAAAGTTGTCCAAAACATGTGTCACCACCCAGGACTCTCTGTTATGTGCTTGGGGCACATAATTTTGCTGTGTTCTATTTTCTGTCTAATTTTTCCTTATGTGTTTTTCTTTCCCTGGTGTTTTGTGTTAAGTAATTAAGTAGTTTTATTTTTTTAATTGATTAGTGTGGCTGCCCTTTAAAAGAGGCTGTGTGAACTCGCACACTCCAGAGAAGACGCTCGCCTAGTGGAACTCTTTCATTCTCTCCTCCTCACTGTAGCTGCACCTGGTTCACACACCTGGTGTGCTCCTTGCCCTGAAGGTTTGGCTGCTTGGCTCTGGCCACACGATGGTAGCCAGTTAGCCTTTTGTTTCTTTTCTGTGCACTTTATTCGTTTTGCCCAGGGGTGACCAGTAGTCATGTTTTCGTGTTTTCTTTGCTGGGTTTAGTTGGGTTTTTTTTTTTTCTTTAGTTGGACGTGGAAGCCGCTCCTACGACTGCGTAGCAGTTGACCCAGGACCATGTCCTTTTGTTATGTTTGGCTGGCGCTCCTGGGCCATCTTTCATTTGTACTTTAGGTCTTTTTATTGGTTTTGGGACACGGGTGGTAAGGGATCTTTGTTCTTCTGTTTCTGGCAATTCGAGATATTAAATTTTCTAACGAAAACCATCTTTTTCAGAACGAAGATGCAGTTTAAAGTTTTAACAATAAAACTATCGTTTGATCCCTTATTTGTTTTCCTGTGTCTCTTCTTTAAATATGTTTGATTCCTTTGGGGTTGTAACACTCTCTGATCTGAAATTTATGTCTACTGTTTTCATTTCTCGGCCAGCAATTAGTGACTAAAAAAATACAATATAGACACTGACGGGTGTAAAATGAAAAGTTGTTTCTGGTTCAGGACTGTCTTGATATTAGGAAAGGGACAGTTACAGCTCCTTTTCTGAAGAGGCCTGTGCTTGGAGGCGCTTGATGAACTGACAACAGCCTCGGTCCTTTTGAAGCTCCTGAAGTTCTTCAATTGACTTTTCTTGACAATTCTTTCAAGGCTGTGGTCATCCCTGTTGCTGCACCTTTAACTACCACATTCAGCTTTCCTTTAACCAACAACCAGTCTTTTCAGCAATGACCTTCTGTGGTCTATCCTCCTCCTCAATTAAACAATTTCTCACTATGTGTCATAATGTTAGGGTTAGAGTTAAAAATGGAGTTTTATTGCGTTTTTTATTACACTACACATCAACTTCAATTCAGTTTTATTTATATAGCGTCAGTTAGTCAAATTGTCTCAAGATGCTTTACAGACCCATATGCCTGACCCCCAGAGCAAGCCCAAAGGTAACAGTGGCAAGGAAAACACCCTTTAAACAGGGAAAAACCTCGAGCAGAACCCGGCTCTATATAGGGGGGGGACCCATCTGCCTGCTGGCCGGGCGGGTTGAGAAGGACAGAGGAGGGCAAGGGGGAGGAATGGGAGAAGAGGGAGGGGTGGGAAAGCAAGGAAAACACAACACACATTTGGATACATGTATGACAAGATATGTGACACAAACAAAGTATAAGCTAACATTGAAAACTGACTCATAATTTACTCTTATGATGTATGGCTCTGACATTAAACATATTCCATATATAGCTAGCAGTAAAATTCAAACAGTATGTAGATTAGCATAAGTATAGTGAGGGCGATGCAGAGTTGACTGGTGGAAAAGGGGAGCTGGAAGCGGAGGGCTGGAGGAAGGTCAGCAGCAGCATCCCACAGTGGACATGGTGGAGACTGGACCAGCTGGTGGAACATCAACCGCAGATCTGAAGCATCCAGCTCTGGGACCAGGGACACTCGGAGAAATAGCACAGGGGGAAACAGAGTGAATGTACTGCAATAACGGTGTACATATTAAATGTAAAGGTAGATAGAGAAGGGCTCAGTGCGTCAAGAGAAGTCCCCCAGCAGCCTAGGCCTATAGCAGCATGACTAGAGGCAGAACGGAGGGAGTCAGCTGTGCAAATGAAGACACAGGCCGAACCCCTGTGGGTCACCCAGTCAGCCCCAACTATAAGATTTGTCAAAAAGGAACGTTTTAAGCCTGGTCTTAAAAATAGAGAGGGTATCTGCCTCCCGAACCCAAACTGGGAGCAGGTTCCACAGGAGAGGCGCCTGATAACTGAAGGCTCTGCCTCCCATTCTACTTTTAGAAATTCTAGGAACAACCAGTAAGCCTGCAGTTTGAGAGCGAAGAGTTCTGCTAGGATAATATGGTACTAACAGATCTTTAAGATATGATGGAGATTGGTAATTAAGAGCTTTATATGTCAGAAGAAGGATTTTAAATTCTATTCTGGATTTAACAGGAAGCCAGTGAAGAGAAGCAAGTATAGGGGAAATATGATCTCTTTTGCTAACTCCTGTCAGTACTCTCGCAGCAGCATTTTGGATCAACTGTTGATGTTTAAGAGAGCTATTTGGACAACCCGATAATAAGGAATTGCAATAGTCAAGCCTGGAAGTAACAAAAGCATGAACTAGTTTTTCTGCATCACTCTGAGACAGGATGTTCCTGATTTTTACAATATTTTGCAGGTGAAAAAAGGAAGTCCTACAGACTTGCTTTATGTGGGAGTTAAAGGACATGTCCTGGTCAAAAATAACTCCAAGATTCCTCACAGTAGTACTGGAAGCCAACGTGATGCCATCCAGAGTAACTATTTGCTTTGAAAGCGAGTTTCTAAGATGTTTGGGGCCAAATACAATGACTTCAGTTTTGTCTGAATTTAGCAGTAGGACGTTAAAAGTCATCCAGGTTTTAATGTCCTTAAGACAATCTTGCAGTCTAGCTAACTGATCAGTTTCATCAGGCTTCATAGATAAATACAGTTGTGTGTCATCTGCATAACAATGGAAGTTAATACAATGCTTCCTAATAATATTGCCTAAAGGAAGCATGTATAATGTGAAAAGTATCGGTCCTAAGACAGAACCCTGAGGAACTCCATGATTAACTTTAGTATGCTCAGAAGAGTTATTGTTGACATGCACAAACTGGAACCTATCTGATAAGTAGGATTTAAACCAGTCCAGTGCTATCCCTTTAATGCCAATTGAATGTTCTAGACGCTGTAATAAAATTTTGTGGTCCATTGTGTCAAACGCTGCACTAAGATCTAACAAAACAAGTATAGATACTAGTCCATTATCTGATGCTATGAGAAGGTCATTAGTAACTTTCACCAGAGCTGTTTCTGTGCTATGATGCACTCTGAAGCCTGACTGAAACACTTCAGATAAATGATTCCTTTGTAAGTGTTCACATAATTGATTTGCAACTATTCTTTCCAGAATTTTAGAGTTGTTTCTGTTGGTTAACTATTGTAGATACGTTGGTAATACTGTTTGAAAGAACTTGAATTTAGCTTTTGAGCTAACGTAGAAACGTGGATTTAAATCACACAAACTATTAAGCTGATGTAATTACAAACATTATTATGTCATTTAGCTCATCAAAATAATGTTTGCAACTTAAAAGGGCTATCGATTTCAGTAAATTAGATTTCTTTTGTCAACCCTACATTTGATCAGGTGTTGGGAACAGGTTTTATTTTTTACAGAAGAACAGTCGTGTTTTTCGTATATACTCTGTATTTTCGTTGCTTGTAGGTCAGTGCGCTCTTATTTTGAAGAGGCAGTGTACAGTGGGTGTCTCTCACTGTGGGCAGCTTTATAAGAAGAGCGGCTCCGTGATTGCATCAGTTTGGTCAAGTAGTGTTCATCTGCTGCTATCTGAATAACACGGTAAGTGGCTACATATTATTCTGTTAACTGATGAAATATCTTTACACTGTGGCAAAGTGACAGGAAACACTGACTTCCTCTTGAATGGAGTTTCGACTTGAAAACTCATTTTGAATTCATTTAATTTCTAATAATTTTAAAAGTATACACGTTCATGTGGAACAACTGCTGAGCATTTCCCAGTTTAATATGTTGTGAATAAAAATTGGGCTAATACATGAGCTGTCCAGCAGCATCTAGCCTCCAGCAGCATTGCTTCTCGTTGCTAGCCGTGAACTGGAAGGTGATAGAGGGAATAAAGGTTCAACCAGAAACACATGGTTGGCGTCGAGTTGAACAATGAAACGTAATAATACCAGAAAGCTGCTCATTAACTGTTAGCTAATAGTTGGAGCCAAGCTTATTTAGAATCGGTGGGATTATGAATGGAGCTCGGCGTGGGGGGCAGCAACGTTAACCTGAACAGCTGTTACCTTTAATCAGACTTCCAATGTGCACAGTAAATGAGATACTTATAATGGAGACCGGGGCTTGTTGTCACACTTTTTACACTCATATATATATATATATATATATATATATATATATATATATATATATATATATATATATATATCTTGGAATCAAAACATCACATGTTAAAAAAAAAAAAAAAAAAAAAATATGTACCAGATGAAAGACCAAAGTCTCAGGTATATATTTTGTATTCATGTCATTTTCATATCTTGTCAGTGCAGAGTTATAAGCAATCTAATGGAGATAGTCACCATGTGACAAGTTGCCCCACCAACGGGTAAGTTGTCACACTATGTGGGGTAAGATGTCACACTGGATTTTGCAACCAATAAAATAAGGACAAAATTATTGCTGTTGTTATTTTTTTAATTGAAAGTGAATAAATGACAATATTTCACTTTTATTACTAATGAAATAACATGAAACATGAAATAACGTGAAATATTATGCAACATGTTTCATTTTACGAACCTGACACTTAAACTGGTCCTGGAACAAAACAAAATCTCACTAGTCAGACTCCTCGTCTGAGTTGCAATTTTGGCATAGCTTATGTAGATTGAATTGCCAGGAGCACATGCATCTTATGAAATAACATGAAATAAAATGGAAATATTATGAAACGTGCATTATGAAACTGTCACTTAAACTGGTCCTGGGACAAAACAAAACCTCAAACAAAACCTGAGCTCACTAGTCAGACTCCTCATCTGAGTTGCAGTTTTGGCATATGTAGACTGAATTGCCAGAGGTGCATTCTTCATGTGCCCATCCTTTGCATATCACACACTGCACCCATGTTTCTCCTGGGCGGCTGTTTCCAAATGGCTCTATGCAGACCAGGCACAGGGACTCGTCTTCTTCCGATCAGGAGTCATCTGGAGTTTTTCTTTTTGTATCTGCCCTCTGTTTCTTCCCCGTGCTTTGCTTCTTTGGCATTTTAGATTTGGTTGCCTTGCCTTTCTTTTTGAACAGTCTTTTCTTCCCTTGTGCCTGCCTTTCAGCTTCAAGTGCCTCCTTCACAGGTGTGTCAGTGAGAATAGAAGTTTTTCTTTTCTTTTTCTGCTGGGTAACTTTTTTTCTTGGACCAGCTTTTGGGTAAGGCCTAATATCCTCTGGAGTTAATGTGTTGGTGGAGGAGGCTAGGTTACTAGGGCCTGGAATAGCTTCTTGGTTGGTGCCGGGGCCTGGAGCAGCTGGGCCAGTGCTGGGTCCACGAATGGCTGGGTTGGTGCTGGATGGGTCGGTGCTGGGGCCTGGAATGGCTGGGTTGGTGCCGAAAGGGTCAGTGCTGGGGCCTGGAAAAGATGGTTCAGTTTCGGAGCCTGGAATGGCTGGGTTAGTGCTTGGGCTTGGTAGAGCTGGGTCCTGGTAGGGGCAATCTGAGACGTAAGATGTGTCGGTCAGTATAGCCTTCCTTAACCCTTGCCTCAGGTTAATTCAGGACCAGCTCTCCGTTTAAAGGGTTAGATTCTATCTGCCTATTAGTATTCCACCTAACAGGTTTCAGCAGAATAATTAAGCTGGTGTCGAGGAATACTCGCCTAGGTCCTAACTGTCTTCTTCCAAACGTCTTACCCCTCTTACTCCAATAAATACTCTCTTACTAAGCAGCCCTCCTAAGTAGTAGAATTGATTTATTGAACACGTTTGTTAACGACAGCTTTCCTCTTAAAACTGTGGCACTTGTTGATATTCCTTGGTTCATTTTAGAGGTTTGGATAACTAACCTCAGGGGTAATGTTTAAATAACTAGTTGGATTAAAGTAACCTTTAAGAACCATTAGATTTAATGCACACAATCAACTTAACTTTTTACCACTATGCAGAATAGGTGAATCATAATAATTTCATTAGACTTCTCTTTAAATGCAATGTAGCGTTTTATTAAGCAATTATTAGCAGGGGCACAGCATTAATTCATGATTAAAGAATTTAATTATTTCTGATTATTTCTTACTAAACTAAACTAAGCTGAGCGTACCTAAGAATCTTCTCTAATTAGTAAATTTAGGAGAGAGAGCGGTCAGCGCGGCCAAGCTGTCACGCCCGGTCTTGACCTGTGTCTAGTTGAACTCCTCCGTGGACCAGCAGACTCGGTACGAAGTCTTCTTTGTGAGCGGAGGGTGTTCTTCATGGTAGTGTCTACGGATATGGGTCCGTATCCGTAGCCCACAGGCTACGGGTACGGCACTTTCCATTTGCCAGACAGATACGGACCCGTACGCGAGTCTCGCGAGTCAAGAAGCTGCTAACCACTGCAAACTGTTGAAAGGTAAGCAAAGGTTAAGGTTAGGGTTAGTGTTAGGGTCAGGTTTAGGGTCCGTACCTGTCGTACCGATGCTACGGTCCGTACCGCTAGCGTCTACCGGGAGTCACGTGACCAGATCTCGCGTATCTGATTGGCAAATGGCAAGTGCCGTATCCGTAGTCCACAGGCTACGGGTACGGGTCCGTACCTCTAGCAACAACCGTTCTTCATAGGCAGGGGGAGTGGAGAGGTCCCGAAAGCCAGTCGTTGGTCTGGCAGTTATCTTTTGTAGCAGCAGCTGGAACACAAGTGCGGGCGTCTCAGCTGTCTTCTCAGTTGGGTGGTGGTGGTGGAAAGCCCCCGTCTCATCAGGCTGTGGTGGGTCACTGGGTCCTCCAGCCCCTGGAGTGGAGCAGCCCTCTGCTGCTTCCTCCTTTGCCTCTCTGGATGTCGTAGGTGCTTGCCTCTCTTCATCTCTTTGGAAAACTGCAGACCTCTCAGGACTCTCCTTTCAGCAGAGTGTGGTCTTCTTCTTTTGAACAAAGTTAGAACAACTTTGCTTCCAACGACGTCCTCAAAGAACTCTGCAGCCTAAGTCCTGCGTTGTCTTCACGTCTCTTGGGCAAAAGATCCGATTTTGGCTCTTCAGAACTTTGGCAATGCTCTCCGGCAGCTCCGGCGAGCAGCATCTCTTGCAGCTCCGGTGAGCAGCATCTCTCCCCTCCGGGGGAGAACTCCGAATTCAGTGTCTCTGACTCTCTCTTTTATAGTGTCATCCTCTAATACACACATCTCTGGCTAGGTACGCCCCTGACACCGTCTAACTCATGCAATCAACTTGTTATCACATACATCAGTAATACAGAAGTCATGGTTTTACAGCAAATACACAGCATCCACCTTCCGTTGTTAACACACACACACATTGCTTGAGACATGTTGCCAAGACCATATTTGGCCACAGAACTTCCTCAGTGTCCTCCTTTCTGCAGTGTCATGGTGACTTCTGCTTTTTGCCCTGCACACACAGAGCTTAAACAGGGATTACTTTAGTTATCATTCACATTAAGCTGCACTGAATCTCTTTCTAAATCAAAATCATTCCACTTAGTTTAAACAAAATAAATCATCTTAAATCATTCTCTTCTATAGCAATAATCATTTCAGAATATATATCAGCCTATTAAAATCATTCTTGCATCAAGCATAAGCATAATCATGTGGTTAACTTATAAGGTTTCTCATTTTAACTTTTCATTGGTTTGCTTAAAGCTTGTATTTAGGTAGTGGTTGCTCCTGGGATCTCAAATAACTAGGCCCCACTTGACAGATGGTACAAATTCTGTCTCCAAGAACACATCCCTGTTGTAAGGCTGAATCCCTGTTGCCCGAAAGCCGGCCTGAATATTAAGTGGGGTTGCAGCCAGGGGATAAGTAGTTGCTACAATCCCAGGGATGTCATAGATGCTGAGAGTTTTCCCTGGGTTGTTCCTCATCCAGGAATCAGAGACAGAGTTTACATGCTTTTTAAATGGCCCGTAAACACTTCTGTCTAAAGGCTGCAGCCTGTGTGAGCAGTAGGGTGGGAAGGACAACATGATGATGCCATTCTCTTTGGCAAAATTCAGCCCATCAATAGAGAGATGTGAGCAGTGGTTATCCAGAAGGAGTAAGCAAGGCTTCTCCTTTGAGCACTTGGCATGTTCCACAAAATGCTTGAGGAAATCAACAAAGTGTGGTTCTTTCATCCACCCTGTGGCATTTGCTCCTCCTTTGCAGCCTGGTGGCCCATTGTTGACGAAATGATCACGAAAGTGCACCCGAGGAAATATGAAATAGGGGGGGATGCTGTTCCCTGTGGCTGAGACTGCGCAGGCAAGGGTCACCAGGGTACCCCTTTCCCCAGATGTCAGTGACCCACCTGCTTGAAGCCACGCCTGGCTACCAAGCAGTCTGGTTTCTGTACCGTTGTCACTCCAGTTTCATCCATGTTCCAGATATCTCCTGGTCCCAGGGAATGTCTGGTTAACACTTTATCCAGATTGTCAAAAAAAGACTTCACATTCTCCTTGTTAAAGGCACGAGCTCTGGCAAGGCTAGTTGCCTCTGGTTTTCTAAGAGAAAGTGAGGGGTGCTGCTTTGGGAAGCCTGTAAACCATTCAGCGCTGGCTTTTTCTTTGTCTGACCAAGCTTGTGGAAATTTCAGGCCCTTTGCCACCGCAAATTCATATGCCAGCTTTCTCACCTCTGATGGAGACAAACCAAAATATATTTCAGAGGATCTCTTGATATAGTTCTCAAGCTGCAGTTCCATCTGTGTGCTGAAAACCTGCCGTGGTGATTTGTACCCAACCACTGTAGTTGGGATAGCTGTCTGACCGTGAATTTCAGCTGGTGTGAATGTTTTACAGTACCGTGCCAAAGTACGGTAGTTGACATTAAAGTCCTTCGCCGTACTCCTGATGGACTTGTGACCTAGGGTCACCTGCCTGACTGCCCTTAGCATCACGTCAGGTGCTGCACTGCCATGCTCTGTTTTTCTTTTATAACTCCTGACCATCTTCTCACTTTCTTCTCTCTTTTAAACCCCTCTTTTTCTGTAAAAATAAAGTAAAATTTTTATCAGGATGTGTTGATTTAAATTATTTTTGAAAGTTATTATGACACAAATGACTGTGACAAGTTGCCCCAAACGACCATGTTTGCTAATGCTAGCTCTATCTTAAAGTTCGGTTAAATCAGAACAATGACTGAGGTATGACTGGATGCCTTAATATCTACTTTAACAAGTCCACATGTATAACTGCTGGGATTTTATCTGAATGAAACTTATTTCAAAAAATATAGAGTTAATATTTTTTACTTTGGGTAGTGGAAAATGTTTAATTGGTGCTCATCTCAACTTACAATGTGTTGTCCTCTTCTCACTCAGTCCATGAGACCTGACCATGCAAAGGAAGAAAACTAGTATTCCACTTTTTAGTTGCGCCCTCTGGTGGAGAAGATAATTGCAGTGTGACAACTTACACGTGTGACAACAAGCCCCGGTCTCCCCTAAATGAGATACTTATAATATATATATATATATATATATATTTATATCCATGTGTTTAGAGTTGAGCTTTTCCTTCCCCTTTTTACAATACAGTGTTAAAATGGCTAAATCTTTAGTTCTAAAGCACAGCAGAGCAGCTCAGAGTAACTACACATTTTGTTTCATCATGTTTCAAGATTTAGTAGATTATTATTGCAACTAAAAAGGCTTTTCCAGAATATGAACAGAAACTATGACAGAAAATGTAAAAATGTATTTTCTTTTTAAAAGAAAGAACTTAATATACAGACACATAGCTTCCACCATGTTCACAGGGTCCTCACGTGCAATTCTGCACAATAAAGTGTGTGTGTGTGTGTGTGTGTGTGTGTGTGTGTGTGTGTGTGTGTGTGTGTGTGTGTGTGTGTGTGTGTGTGTGTGTGTGTGTGTGTGTGTGTGTGTGTGTGTGTGTGTGTGTGTGTGTGTGTGTGTGTGTGTGTGTGTGTGTGTGTGTGATTGCATTTCATCTAACTACCTATTGATTATTTAGTATACAACTATAATGCTACATTTGAAATTTCTCGAAAATGGAGTTATCAGGTGAAAAAATAAATTAAATTTGCTCAAACTGTAGAGGGTGTCCTGTAAAGTCTGGACACAGGAAATCTCATTAACTGTAGTTGTTTTGCCTCTGCAGATTATAGTAAATATACATTACTGTTCAAAAGTTTGGGGTCACCTAAGCAATTTCCTGTTTTCCATGAAAACTCACACTTTTATTCATGTGCTAACATAACTGCACAAGGGTTTTCTAATCATCAATTATCCTTTCAACACCATTAGTTAACACAATGTAGCATTAGAACACAGGAGTGACGGTTGCTGGAAATGTTCCTCTGTACCCCTATTTCTCGACTGTATTTCTTATTCATTTAATGTTATCTTCATTGAAAAAAACTGCTTTTCTTTCCAAAATAAGGGCAGTTCTAAGTGGCACCAAACTTTTTTACGGTATCTAGTTTTTGTTCAGAATTTTTATACATTCTCCTTGTTTTCATACATATTAATGTCTGTTATTTGCATACAAGAAGAGAAGTCAAATGCACTTTTATTGTCTATTGTATAATGACAATAAAACAAATTCTCAGGTTTCTCCAGACTGTAATCACAGGGAGTCAGGTTTGGTGTTCAGCCCATCATTGCTTCAGCTTTCCTGTGTTCATTGAGAGTTTGGATTTCTCTGACCCTGCTGAAGGTATTTGAATACAGAAGTCTACAGTGTTGTCGAACACAGCGTCCTGTGTTGGAATAGTGTAACTTTATCTCAGCAGTTCACCTTGGGCTGGTGCAGTTTGAGGTCCATTGTAGTGCTGGAAAATAAATCTGACTACATTCTAACTTGCCAGACTTTTTTTTTTTACCTTTCTGCTGACTTTTCTTGAAATCTAAACTTTAAAACTGTTTAGGATTTGCATTGAATTGGTGTTTTTTTGGCAAGCTGCTTTTTGGCAGTGTGCTCCATTTAGTTTACATGCCACAGAAGTAATGGAGGCAGACAATTTTTAGGAAGGCTGAGACCATTAATGCCTCACACAATGCCTCATTCATCTTTTTTTTTCAGCATAAGGCATTTTTTTACTCACTTACTCATCATTTTCATATGCAAGCATAAATGTCAAATAGAAATGCGTGAAAACTCAAGTGCAGTATATTCTGCATTTCTGTGTAACCCATAATTAATTAGAATGGCTATAGTTCTGCTCTGTGTTAAAATTGTTGCTGAAGCGCTCAGGATAATTCAAAATGAAACCGTATGAGATAGCTACAGGAAAAACTGGTATGGGTGGAGCAGGTATGTGAGCTAGAAGCTTTTCTATGTGCCAAACAGTTGTTGACAAAGATACTATATCTCAAGTCCCCTCTGAGTGCAGGTGAGGTGTTTGTTACCTCTGCCAAGGAGGTTTTGTGACACCCGGCGTCTTACTGACTGACTGACTGACTGTCAGTCAGTCAGTCAGTCAGCAAGATAACTCAAAAACGCCTCTGCAGATTCAGATGAAATTTTCAGGGGATGTAGACTATGGTAAGAGGAAGAGCTGATTTCATTTTGGTGGCAATCTGGAAAGGATCCTGGATTCTGGATCACTTTGAATTTTTTAGTATGTGGTCCAAAATATGACACAAACATGATAGGTTAGTATGTCATGCAAAATGTGACAAAAACTAGAAAAGTGCTTTTCTAGTTTGTGTGTGTGTACATGAAGTGCTTTGTAGAACTTTATTAAGGCTAAAATCCAAAGCTACACCTAAAACACTTTAACTAATAGAACATTTACAGACAAAATGTTAATTTGCACATAAAAACAGGTGCACTTTCACATTCTCTTTAAACTTTTCAATGACAATCACACAAAATATTGGAGTTGCTACAAAATCAGTAAAAACATTTTCTGAGTGCTGAGAGCTACTTGGTTGTATGTGGTGGAATGTTTAGTGGGCGTGCTCTTAAAAGGCATGTGTGTGCTGAGAACTGGTTTCTTAAAGCAGTTCTGCTAGAAAAATAGTAGTTACTGGATGTACATCCAGTTCTGTCGCTGTTTAACCCTCTAACAGGCTTCACTCTTGGTTGTGTGGGGAGAACAGAGAAGCGGCCATCCCTTACCTTCACCCCTGGGCACAGTTATTTAACTTTTTGATTTTTTTTTCATTCTGTAGGCATAAACCGCAAACTAATCACTAATGTCTGCGTCTTTGTCCTGTCCATCCTCCACAGTGGTGAAATGTGTGGTATCTGGGCCTTGTTTGGCAGTGATGAGTGCCTGTCAGTTCAGTGCACGAATGCCATGAAGATCGCTCACCGGGGTCCTGATGCTTTCCGCTTTGAGAATGTCAACGGCTTCACCAACTGTTGCTTCGGCTTCCACCGGCTGGCTATTGTCGACCAGTTGTATGGCATGCAGCCCTTGCGCATCAAGACGTTTCCTTTCTTGTGGCTCTGCTACAATGGAGAAATTTACAACCATCAGTTGGTAAGTGGCCAGCTGCTGCTGTGAAACATCCAGTGTCTATGTCTTCAGCAGCCTTTGGTTTGTTCTGTAACCACAGACGGGTATTTCATAACTGAACACATTAGTCTGTATTGACAAACACACTTTATCTGACTAATTTATAAATGGCACATGGGATAAATGGATTTATTGAAATATCACAGCTTTGTAGGCTCACATTTTGGTGCTCTCGATGGAACTGCATGTCACTCATGATTTGATAGAGGACTGTCAGAAAGTTGAATGTCCAACTAATCTTTCTGTTTCTGGCTTTGATAAAATGTGCAATTTTGGCATTTTTTTTTCCAGAATCAGAGAGGAGTTTAAAGGGATGAAAACATATTTGCCAGGAATCTATTGATTCTGGTTAGGAGTTGTGATGAAGATATATACTGACTGGGACATTTTACAGTATCAAAATAAAAATGCATTTCATCCCCAATCAGACTATGCAAGAGACATGTGAATGTTGTCCTTACATTTGTCTTTAATCACTAAGGTACATTTATGCTGACATTGATGCATCTTTAAGGCAAACTAACATGGCGGAGTTATGTGATGATCAGCGTTGATCTGTCTGTCTGTTCGCAACATTACTCATAAACAGGCTAAAAGATTTTAATGAAATTTTCAGGGAGGGTCAGAAATGACACAAGAACCAACTGATTAGATTTTGGCAGTGATGTGAGTTATAGTCTGGATCCACCGACTTGTTAAAGATTTCTGTATCATTGTGAGATAGCAGTACGACGTGACTGTAACTATGACTACAAGTGAACACTACATCAGCTGCCTGCTGACGATCACATGATTGCAATCCTACTACAATTTGCCAGCTGCGGACCACAGATTTCTTTAAAGATTTCCTCTGTCGGAAATCCTACGACTGAGCAGACTGGTGGAGTGCTGTGCTCTCCGAGTGCTTCACTTGATTGTTGATGTATTGACCCAACTGATATATAGATCAGGCAAAACTACAAAAACCTCTAAAGCAAACACTCTGCTATAAACCAGATGTCTGCAGACAAACTTCTACTTGCAAATAAGTCACCAGTTCTCTCAGTCTTGATATTTTTATCAGGATGCTAATGCTGACACAAAGAGAACATTGTTACCAATTATTACTGTCATGGTTCTGTTGAGTCTATTTTTTCCCACATTTAGGGCAAACATCTTTTTCTCAAGTATCTCATTAGAGGTTAATGGAACCAGCATCATTTAAAGACACATCTCCAATTTCGTTGGAGATATGTCTGTTGGTTGGTTTTCGACTTTTAGTGAAAGAGTTAATGCATCATTTATAAAAAGCCTGACACAACAAACTGTTATTTAACTCACATGGATGAACAGCTGTTTCCACTTTTTTTGTTGTGTTTGTCTCCATATAACATGAAACACAACCAATACTAGCTCACATGAAAGAGTAATTACAGCTTGCCCTGACTGAAAACACTTCTCTCATGATTTCTGTCATGCATGGCCGATGTTTGTTTGTTTCTTCTTTTTCTTTGACTGCATTGTGGCAAAAAGCTGATACTGTTTCAGTTTCTTCTGCTCTGTTTATCACAGTCATGTATAGTATAGACTGGCCCTCCACCTTGTGACAACACTACACAACCTAGTTATTTGCTCCAAAGCAGTTTCTATTTTTTCCTGCTTGTTGACCAAAATCCAACTAAAAATTTCTACCAACTCGTACGGTCTGTAAAATACATCTTGACACTGACAAACAATTTTTCAATCCTGGATTCTGGAAAAATGTCCTCGTATACAATTACACCCAAAAAACAAATTTTTGATATAGAGTGAATTTTGCTTTGACTAATCTAGTAATTTTCTTCTGGTGGGAAATGACATATGTAAGTGACAGTAAGACACATGTTACTGATAAATGTCAACTATTTATGTCTTTTTCCTCTCTTTTTTTTTTTGCATTTGTACTATTATACATATCCTTTGAAACTGCCAGAGATGTAGGAAAAAATACAGTTCTGTTCTATTCCAAATGGTCCTGCTAATTTCTGCCATGTTCCACAGCATTCCCATACACTGCAAATTAAGACCAGCTAATGAAGCTTTTTTTTAGCCACAGCTAGTCAGGGTAATTGCAAGTCATGGCTAAAACCCGACAGTTAAGGGAGCTTGCTGTTTTGTTCCTTCATTTAGAGAGTGTTGCACTAAGTGGCTGCTCTCAAGGTGGGGAAAGGCTATAAACTCATAGAAACAGTTTTCAAGTTCCTGTAGCTACAATGGAGACCTGAATGGAAAAAGTTCAAGGAATTCCCCTCTGTGTAAAATCTGAAGTTGTTCCCTGCATTAGCTAGAAGAGCAGTGTGTGAAGTAGAAAGGTGTTCAAACATCACCACCACCAAGGCCCTCTTCATGAATGTCTGCCATTCTGGTACCAACATCTAAATCAGATACTCCAGCACACGCTAAACACAACTGGTTTCCATGGATGCTGACAAAAGAGGCTCTCTAAGACAGGCACGCAAAAGCTTTCATCGCTTTCATTTGGTGAAAGGAGAACCATTAAACCCCAACAAACACCATTCCAACCCCATCCCCATGGTCAAGCATGACGGAGAGAATATAATCGTTTGGGGCCTTTTTAAATAGGCAACCTTAGCAACGTAAAAGGGTATCATGGGGAAAAGAGGACTACGTTAACATTATGGAGGAAAACAGTCTGTAGAAAAAATATGATACAGCAATGGACCTTTCAATAACACAAAGACCCAAAATTTACTGCCAAAGCAGTGAAGAAGTGTCAAACGGAACATTTCCCACATGTGGAGCATCCAGGTAGCGTCGAGACCCGAGTCCTGTCAAGAATCTGTGGAGGGAACTGAAGACCAGAGTGATAGAAAGGAAACTTTCAACTTTTTAAATCTTCAACAAAATGCCAGTACAGACATGCAGAAAGACTTGTAGCAATTATCAGAACTGTTTGCAAGATGTGGTGGAAAATGACGACTTTGCCGCCGATTACTGAGAATGGCCATGACAGTTTTAGTAAAAAAATGTAAAAACAAACAAAAAAATACAGAAAACACTAAAATTGATCGCTAACATCTCTACCTCAATGTCTTACCATCTTTTGTCACTTATTTATGGCATTTCCAGCCAGAAATAAACTTGTCAGTCAAATAACGATTCACTATAAATCAAAATTTGGATTAAACCAGTAGTTCAATGCCTACGTATATTTGTCTTTGCAAAGCTCTAATTTGTGTCCCTAAGTTACATTTGTGAAAAATAAGATTGTGGCCATCTGTCACCATCAATGGTCTTGAAAATATCATCTGTGTTGCCATCATGTACTTCAGGTTCCATGACCCAAAGAGTCATCGCTGAGTTCTGTACATACGTAGGGAAACAAAGACTAGAGATGTAGGCAATATATGGAAGATTGCTACTGGTTTAAAGGAATGCAGCCAAGCAAGAGTATGTTTGCACTTTATGAGTGTGTGGGAGGTGCAGTCAGATCAGCTGCAGAATAGTCTGACTACAACATACCAGGCGAAGTGTAACGCTCTCCACCTCTTAGGGTAGTCCACTGCTGGCCTGTTAAGTGCAGTTTTAAAAGACCACCATGGCGATGGATAAATTCCAAACTAGAGGCTTCAGAACAGCAGTCCACAAACCAATGGATGATGTCACGGTTACTATGTAATCACTAATTAGCAAATGCTAATATGCTACACTAAGATGGTGCAGATGGTCAACACTGCACCTGCTCAACATCAGTATGTTAACAGTCATAGTGAGCATGCTGACAGCAACATTAACACCACTTAGTACAGTCTCTAAAAGACGCTACTGTGGTTCGCCTTGCTAATATCAGCATGTTGTTGTTCATGTTGTAGCATGTCACAGTTTCTTTATAGCATAAAGTTGTCCATATTTAAATTGGGGGGGGGGGTCTGAAAAGTTGAATGGTCTAAGTTGAATTTTACTCTTAGTAGAGGAAAGCCTGCTTGTGCTATCACAATGTCAGTTTAGTCTATGGCAGTGTTTTTATTGATGGACAGATATGAAGTCTTATGTGACAGAAACTAGAATAACCTTGTCTGTGCTTCTTGTATTTTCAGCTGAAAAAGCAGTTTGGGTTTGATTTCCAGACTAAAGTGGACGGTGAGGTTTTGCTCCATCTGTATGACCGCTTTGGCATCAAGAAGATGGCTTCTCTCCTGGATGGTGTCTTTGCTTTCATTCTGCTGGACACTGCCAACAGAAAAGTCTATCTGGGAAGAGATACGTATGGTGTCCGGCCCTTGTTTAAATTCCTCACAGACGATGGTTTTCTTGCAGTCTGCTCTGAGGCCAAAGGTAATGGGATAGTTTACACCATGTCCAAAGTTCGTTCTCTTCACTGGACAATATGTTTGATGTTTGTCACCAAAATGGGTTCCACCTGGTCAGTCAGGAACTGTTTGGTTGTTTGTCTGGTCAAATTGTCAGGTCCCAGTATATAAATTTCTTCCTTCACCAAAATGCTTTACCCTCTCATCCAAATTTTGGAAGTGTTGTCACCATGGCCTAGTCTAGAAAAGGTACTACTTCCAGTTGAGGCCAGGAGGAAAGAATCGTGGCCCGTGACTGAACGGAAAATGTTTAACAGATATTCGGAATTGGTATTTATGCAAGATGGTGCCCCTGCTCACACTGCCCATATAACTCAGCAATGGTGTTCTGAGCATCTACCTGACTTTCTCTGAAAGGAGGAATGACCACCAAACTCCCCTGATCCAATTGAGAACTATTTGGGAATCCTGAACAGTCACGTCTTTACCAGTCCACCACCCACCACCATGAAGCAGCTAAACTTTAGGGCTGTGGGGGAAGATAGAACCATCCACACTCAAGAACCTCGCAAATTCCACGCCCAAAAGACTGAAAGCTGTGATAAAAGTGAAAGGTGGAACTACTGGTTATTGAATAAATGGATTATATTGCATTCAGTCTTTGGACTTTGTTCTTCTGGGGAGAACGAACTTTTGGGACACGATGTATAACCCCTTGTGGAATCTGGCTCTTTTCTAAGCTTGTGGTCGCATTGTTTAACTTGTTACCATTCTGATCACAGGCCTGACAAACATTACCCATGCAATGAACACCCCTGCCAACATTGTTCCCTTTCTCCCCGGGCACTTCGAGGTTTTTGATTTGAATCCAAATGGGAAGGTTCAGTCCCTTCAGATGGAGCAGTTTCACTGCTGCACAAAAGAGCCTGCTCATGCCATCTGTGACACTGTGGAGCGACTCACTACAAGTAGGAAACTGTTCATCCACTTATTTATGTAGTTGGTTTGCTTTTTGTGTATTACTTCAAAAAAGTGATGCGTCCACAGGCTTTGATGAGGAAATCGTGAAAGGCAACATCAGAACCCTGTTTGAGAATGCTGTGAGGAAACGTCTCATGTCCCACAGGAGGATCGGTTGTCTTCTGTCAGGTAACTTTCTCCAGAATGGACATCAAACTGCTCCTGTGGCCGTTTCATGAAATGTTCAGTTCCTTCACATACATCAGATTCTTGTGCAAAATAATTGAATCAAACCATTAAGCACTTGCTCCCAGCTAGCATCTACGTCTGCATGTTGGTATGAACATAAACAAAGCACACACTAACTGACAGTAATTGGTTGATTGGTATGAAGATACATTCTGATTTGTTGTTGAAATTTTGGACATCTGCAGCACATTAAGGACCTGTCTGACTGCCCGTGCGAATTGATCTCGTCTGGGTTAGGCGTCTTAATCTTCCAGCAATTGTTTTCCAAAATGAGACATTGCATAGTTGTACTGACTGATACATTGTTTTCATTATCATTATAATATGAACATGTGCAACCAACATATCGCAAAAGACTGTCAGAAATGCACTGAATAAAAACAAAAATGTTTTATTCATACATCATTTACCCTTAGATTCGTTGGTGTTGACTTATTGTTAATGGTAGTGTGATGGCTGAGGAAGGAGAGAACAGCGAAGAATATATTGAGATGTTTTTGAAGACATTATTTTTAAAGGGATGCAGCAGGGAAAATAAAAGGTAATTTCTTATTCTTATAATGTCATATTTAAATGAATGTTCTTTTTAATATGGTGGGTAACTATTCAGCATTCAGGGGTTTTTCTTAACAGTGTACCTACTTAAGAAGGATGTTTAATATGTACACTTAGTCATATTGTCATTTGAAAATTGAACAATATTACCACACACCACAGATTTTCCTCAACATGCAGACTTAATAGAAAGTCATAATGTATCATACATGTACCAGTTAGAGCTAAGCTTCTTAATAATCATCAGTAATTTGTACTCAGTTGTAGTGTAAAAACTCTGTATGTACGGAAAAGTGTAGTGTATTGAAATGAAAAATGTATAGGAAACGTTTTCATCTGTTTGGACGGGACAGTGCATATTAATGAACAAGCAATCTCGTAAAGTTGACACAAGGTTGCAGTAAATAAGCTGGATTTAGCATAAGGCTAATTTCCATTCGGTGTCGCGCACACATAAAAGAAAAACGGACAGTTACGGACGTTAATAGTTGTAGTTAACGTGCCTGTTTTTAAAGAGCCTGATTTTCTCAATGTTAACAAGTTTGACTGCTAATCAGCCATGCCTTGTACTATCTTTTAAAAGTGACAAAGGTGGAGCATACTCTGATAGCTATTGTTAAAGTATTCCAGTTTGTGTAACCTTTAATAGAGGGACTTTCTAAATTTTACTTCACAATCACCCTTAGTGGCTGATTTTGTATTAGTAGTACCATTTCTGTTTTTGAAATGTGTGTCAGTGGTGCAGATTCATGTTGTCTGTTGTTCAGGTGGTCTGGACTCCAGTTTGGTTGCTGCTACACTGGTGAAACTGGCCAAAGAGGAGAAACTGCAGTATCCCATCCAGACATTTTCAATTGGATCAGATGACAGCCCAGACATCCTCGCTGCTCGCAAGGTTGGTTCTTATGGTCATGTACCACGTTCTTCATGGCAGTGCTGCTCACATATTTTAATGGCGTGGCCATGGTGACATAGTGTTGTCAGTTTTTCTGTTTATCTTGTTCTTGTGAATGCAATATTTCAGGAATGCCTTGAGGGAATTTATTCAAAATTGGCATAAAATTCACTTGGATACAAAGATGAACTGATGAGATTTTCCTGACAGATCTCAGGTCACCTCATGTCTGTTTCATTCTTGTAAACACCTGGAGGAAATTTCTTTACATGTGACGAAACATCCCACTTTGACTGAAGGGTGAACTGTCTGGACTTTGATGGTCAAAGGTCCTTGCAGGTGTTTGAACACATCTAAGAATGTTACACCCTAGAAAGGCTTCACTGTACACCGATCAGACACAACATTCTGACCACCTGCCTAATATCATGTTGGTCCATCTAATGACGTCAAAAACGCTCTAAACCATTGGGTCCGGACCAGAGGATCTCTCAGGGTGTCCTGTGGGGTCTGGCACCAGGATGTTGGCAGTGGATCCTTTGGGTACTCTGGGTTTAGCACAAGGCAAAGCACATTGAGGCATCTGTAAATCAATATTGTTCCACTGCATCCTGCTGATGCTTGATCAGAACAGAGTCTTGGAAGTTTGGAGGTCAAATCAAAATCTTGTGTGAATGTCATGTTCCTCAAGATTTTTTGGCTTGCTTGATGTCCTGTAGGGGTAGGCCAGTGACCTATAAGATTTCCATTTGTATGAAGGAGTGTGCTTGTTCTGGGACAACGTTTATGTTGGCGTGTAAGTCTCATCAACATGGATGCCAAAATCCAAGGTTTTTCAGCAGAACGCCACATAGTACCCATATGACCAATGTTATTCACTTCACCTGTCAGTGGTCATTATGTTGTGGCTGATTGGTATATACAGTTACAAGAAAAAGTTTGTAAACCCTTTGGGATTACTTGAATTTCTGCATAAATTGGTCATAAATGTGTCATAAACACAGTCTAATTAAACTATCAAAAAATACTGTATATGTTGACAACATTCACAGTGCAGGGTGGAAAAAGTATGTGAACCTTTGAATTTAAGAACTGCTTGACCCTCCTTTGGGAGCAATAACCTCAACCAAACATTTCCTGTAGTTGCAGATCAGACCTGCAGAACTGTTAGGAGGAATTTTGGACCATTCCTCCTTACAATACTGTTTCAGTTCAGCAGTATTCTTGGGATGTTTGGTGTGAATTTTTTCCGTTAAAGACAGGCCCTGAGGCAGCAAAGCAGTCCCAAACCATGATGCCCCCTTCTCCATATTTCACAATTGGGATGAGGTTTTGATGTGGGTGTGTTGTGCCTTTTTACTAGCCTAGCCGCGCTAGACCCAGCTCTTAAGACACAAGTGTCTAGGAACGCTCGACAGGGAAGGAGGCGGGCTAAAAGGTTGTCTTTCAAATCACTCTGCAGAAATTGGGTAGGTATACAACCAATCAACGCAACAAATAGGCTGACGTAGTTCCTAGAGCGCCGGATTGTGGCTAAGTCCCATTAGCTTCCCAACCAGCGGAGCCAACTGGTATATTAAGGATTTGCCATATCCCGTCGGCATAAGTCCAAATACGTCTTTCTTCTCAATGAAACACTTCCGTGCCGTCCGTTGTTTATCTTTCAAGTTGAATTTTAGCTTCAAATCTTTAAGGGCTGTGGCCAAAGCCGAGTCGAAAGATAACTGTTTATTGTGCACCGGTTGTTTCTGTCAGAATCGTCGCGCCTCTGTCGTCACTTCGTTACGCCCGCCTTCTGACTCTACACTTCATGGTGATTCGTCCGGCCAGTTTTAGGAGGGTAACTAGACCCACCCTGGCAGAGAATTAAATTTGTTGCCGTGGGTTGTCTAGCGCGGCTAGGCTACCTTTTTACATGAACATCAAGGCTTTTAGAGGTGCTTCTATAATCCTTTCCAGCTTCATGCAAGTCAACAATTCCTGATCGTAGATCTTCTATCGTGGGTAGAAAGACCAATGAAGAGGTGCTTACGAGAGCAAATGTGAAAAGAACAATACTGGCAACCATCAAATCCAGAAAACATTGGATTCCTAGGACATATGAGGAGGAATAGCATCGAGAATCTTGCAATAACAGGCAAAATAGAAGGGAAGAAAGCAAGGGGATGCCAGAGAATGACATACATGGACAATATCAAGGACTAGACAAATACATCGAAGGCCAACACTGTACTACATGCAACGTATGACAGAGAAAAGTGGAAAGGGATGGTTGTCAACGTGATTAACAAGACACCTAAGAAGAAGAAGAAGGTCTTCTGAGAGGTCTTTTGTGCAAGTCATGGTTCACATCAGGCAATGCTTCTTGAGAACACCAAACTCAAAACAGGTGTGTGTTTTTTTTATAGGGCATGGCAGCTTTAACCAACACCTCCCGTCAATTCACATTGATTGGACTCCACATTGGCTGACTCCTGCCTCCAATTAGCTCTCGGAAAAGTTATTGTCCTAGGGCTTTACATTCTTTTTCCACCCTGCACTGTGAATGTTTACGTGTTCAATAAAAACATGAAAACATATGAGTTTCTTGTGTGGTATTAATTTAGTCAGACTGTGTTTGTCTATTGTTGTGGCTTAGATGTAGATCACAAGACATTTTATGACCAATTTATACAGAAATCCAAGTAATCCCAAAGGGTTTGTATACTCTTTCTTGAAACTGTAAGTCTGGACAGACATGAGTGTACACTACAGCTTGGGCTGTTTTTCAGAGGCAAACAATTGCTTGGTTGTAATACTATTTTTTTCAGTTATGTTTTTTCTTACAGTTTGTGATGTGAAGCATGTATTGTCAATTCTGTAGAAAAAAAATCACAGATTTTCTTGGTTTTTAGTCACCATTTGGTTCGCATTTGTCAGGTGGCAGCTCACATTGGCAGTGAACACCATGAGGTGAACTTCATGGCAGAAGAAGGCATCCAAGCTGTGGAGGAAGTGATCTTCCACCTGGAGACCTACGACATCACCACGATACGAGCCTCTGTTGGTGAGAGCAGCATGAAGCACTACACAAAATCTACAGAATACTGAAAATACCATTTAAAGGCTTTAAAATATTTACAAAATAGGTATTTTCTGGCTGTGACTCATTGTTCACATAGGAAGGTACAACTCTAACTTCTCTTTTCTTGACATGTTCTGTATTTGTGAAGCAGCTCTCCTCAACCTGCTGGAATTATCAACTCTACCGAAAGGTTTAACGGCTTTACAGTTGTGCAGACTGATGTGCTCACTGATGTGACAAAAATGTGGCTGAATGTGCTGCATCATCACATTCCTTTTCCTCCTGATTGACTTGTTTGAATTGGAGGTGAGCTTATTAAAATGGTCAAAGAGGCCACTAGGAGCAGCATATGGGATTTTAATTGTGCCGCAATCCAGCAGCAACAACACTGCTCATATCTAACTGCAAAAATATGAAATTTTCTAATAAGAGTGAATTACAGGACAATTGACTGTCTGACAAATGAGTAAGTGCACCTTGAAGAGACAGAGATATACAGCAGATGGAAGGGTGCAGATCCAAAAAAAGAAATAATGTCTCAGTTGTAAAAAGTGAAACGCATCTAAAAAAGAAGTTAAGGTTACATATTAAAGTTATATTTGTTTTGTATGCATATTTGGAGTTTTCTTCTATGATATCTGACATGATCATTTGTTGATTTAAAGGTTTTAAGTGGATATCACTTCATTTTATGATCTGTTGCAATTTTTGCAGAAACTTCTGCTTTATTCATTCTCATATTAAAAGAACCTGTAATAGTAGTTTTCAACCCTTTATCAGTAGTTGGCAGAAATTCCATAGCAGAGCTTTAATAATAATTTATCATGAAATTAAAAGTACTATACAGGGGTCCCTTGCCATACCGTTGTCCACTCTTCGCTGTCTCACTGTATCGCAGATTTTTAATTTGTATTCGGTCTAGTGTATTTTTCACTATATTCCAGGATTTTGCGGTATATAGATATTTTTAGTTTAATTATTTTTGCAGTAAAATAAGCATCACATAGAATAAAAAAAAATTGAAAACAATGTAAAAAAAAAAAATAACCGCCTTTACAGTTGTAGCCACGTTTCTCAAAAACTTACTTCAACAGCAGCGTTGGGGACTTACTGTTGTGTTGATAGTGGGATGTAGTCTTTATTCAGTCAGATGAACTGGAATTAAATGAGTAATTTCAGTTTTTTTTTTCTCCCACTGCAGGTATGTACTTGATTTCAAAGTACATCAGGGAGAAGACAGACAGTGTGGTGATCTTCTCTGGAGAGGGATCTGATGAGCTGACTCAGGGATACATTTACTTTCACAAGGCAAGTCCTCCAGTAGTCACTCACTGTCAGTGAATCAGTCAAACTACAGGCTGTCCCTGAAGTCTGGACACACAGGCAAAAATACATATGATAAAGAAATGAAAGTTTTTATCAACATTTTATCCAATATATTTTGAATTGAATATATATTTGATAATTAATCAAACATACACTACGGTTCAAAGGTTTGGAGTCACTTAGAAGTGTCATTATTTTTGAAAGAAAAGAATTTCCAGCAACCATCACTCCTGTGTTCTAATGCTACATTGTGTTAGCTAATGATGTTGAAAGGCTAACTGATGATTAGAAAACCTTTGTGCGATTATGTTAGCACATACATAAAGAGTAAGTTTTCATAGAAACCATGACATTGCCCGGGTGACCCCAAACTTTTCAACAGTAGTGTACATTTACTATCGTAGCCATGTTTAATCTGTGGAGGCAAAAAATTATAGTAAAGGAAATTTCCTTTGTGTCCAGACTTTAGAACCACACTGTATGGTTTGGTTAAATTTATTTTCTTTATTTTTTTCACCTGACAACTCTATTTTTAGTAAAATTTCGAATAGAACATTATCGTTGTGTATTCAAATAATCAATCGGTCGTTAGATAAAAGGCAGTGGTGGAACGGTACACACGATTCACAGTTCGGTGTCTGCCTCAGTCAGAAAAAGACAGGAAATTCACAAAAAAACGTTCTGGCTGCAGGAAGGCAGATTAACACTTACAGTGAGTTATTACATCATGCAAGATTTGTAAAAATAACAGTCTGTAGCCTTAAAGACGAACCCTGCTGCTGGCATGTTGTAGCTGATGGATGGCTTGTTGAAACTTGAGACAAATGCGTCAACATAAATAGAAGTCAGACAGCAGCTGCTCCTATATGCTTTAGTGGACAGAACCAGGACCCTTTTTGAATACCTCTCTTCTGACGGCCTTCAGAACTGAAGATGGAGGTTGGAGGCAAAAACAAAGACTTCCAACCGTTTCAAAGACTAGAAGCAGAAGAAACCCACAGAAGTCAAGTTCAGTTTTAACACACTGACGTCTGCTCTGTGACAATGACATCATGTTGTAAAATGGATTTTATTTGGGGCTTAACAAGCAATATAAAACGTGTTTAAGTGGAGTACAGGAGGCACTGATGCAACAAGGGAAAATAACTGAAAGTGACTAAATGTCCTGAGAGGTATGTTTAAGATATGCAACGCAACAGTTGAAAATCTTGTGTTTGCTGACCCCCAGTGGACAAACTGGGGGTCAGCAACTTGCAATGATATACAAGTATGCACTTTAAAATGTATTTTGTTGTTGCATATGGAAGCGAATGTGACTCAAAACTCAAATTCAAAAGCATTAGCAGAAATGCTTTTGCATTTCAAAGTCATGGCTGCACTTTTTGACTCAAAAATGAAATTAAAAAGCAATATTCCAAAATGCAATTTCATTTTCTTCTTCAACACTGCTCATTCTGTGACTAAATGAAAAAGCAAAAGCAAATCACATTTGACATTTAATTTTCAAAACGTTCACCAGCAAAAAGGTAACAAAATTCAATTTGAAATGTCAAATTCGAAAATGCAAAAGCATTAGCAGAAATGCTTTTGCATTTCAAAGTCATGGCTGCACTATTTGACTCAAAAATGAAATTAAAAATCAATATTCCAAAATGCAATTTCATTTTCTTCTTGTATACATTCAAGACCATCCACAACCTTGCCCCTCCCCATCTGTCTGATCTCCTTGGCATTGCCTTCTCCACTTGCTCTCTCAGATCCTCTTGCTCCATCCACCTCACTGTGCCGTCCGTCTGCCTCAGCACCATGGACAAACTCTGGAACTCACTCCCGCCAGACATCTGTAACATTGACTCTGCCTCTTCTCAAATCCAGACTCAAAACTCACTTGTTCAAGACTACCTTCTCTCTGTAATGGCCCTTTTCCTGTATGTGCAGTTTTTTTGTCTGTTCTGTTGTATTTTTTTCTTCTTTGTAAAATATCCTTCGGTGTCAAGAAAGGCGCCTATGAATACAATTTATTATTATTTATTCAGACTTATAGCTAATATAGCATATAGCTAAGTGTTCTGAAAGGTGCCGTTTATAATCTATAGGAGTTGACAGAACTGTTTTTCTCTCTCAGGCTCCAAGTGCCAAAGCAGGAGCAGAGGACAGCGTTCGTCTGCTGAAGGAGCTCTACCTGTTTGATGTTCTCCGAGCCGATCGGACCACTGCTGCACACGGGTAACTCTTCACTCACAGCCTCTGCCTTTTCTAAAGAACTCATCCTGGGAACACCGTTGAAGCAAAACTACCCTCCATAATGTCCTTGAAGCATAAACTGGCATGCAGTGAGTTTTCTGAGTGAATTTGAAAAGCTGTAACAACTAATTAGCATTTAGTCTGATGTAACAACTTAAATGGGTTAAATTGTTGATCATTAATTATCTGTTATTGAAAATACCATCCAACCTGCTTGCATCCTCGTAATCACAGCTTTTAGGGAAGCTAGTTTCAGTGGTCTTCATAAAACCTCTCAAAAAGATCCTTTATGAGGGGAAAATAAAGCGGAATGATGGCAGAGTGTTACAGCTTTAATAATGTATCATTAACACCATCATAGTAATGTGTTTTAATGAGAGGAAAAATGCTACTAGGTAAAATTAAATGATGTAAATCTTAATAATGGGATCTCACTAAGGTAGTACTAACTATAACGTAAATAAATAAATTAGAATAAATGAAAGACTGATGAGTGATAGCAGTGGACACAATATTGTTGTATTTTTTTTTACCCTTATGTCTCACAATCATCCAAACTCAGTAATCTTATGATGAACTGCGCACTTTATGTGTTTTTTGCCTTTTATTTTTCAGTCTGGAGCTCAGAGTGCCTTTCCTGGACCACAGGTTCACAGCATACTACCTTTCCCTGCCTGAGGAGATGAGGGTTCCTAAGGTCAGTGCTCATTTCACTGTCCAACATATCCAGTGATTGGTGGAATCAGTGTTCGAGCGTAGCTTTGAATGTCTTGTGAAAGCAGCATGGAGTGGAGAAGTACCTGCTGAGGGACTCCTTTAAAGGTCTCGACCTGATCCCTGAGGAGATCCTGTGGAGACGCAAAGAAGCCTTCAGTGACGGCATGATGTCACTGAAGAAGTCCTGGTACATCTGCCTGCAGGAGCATCTGGAGTCTATGGTGAGTACGAGTGCAGGAACAAACAAATAACACTGAAGCTGAGCGTAGAGCCGTTTCTCATGCTAAACCGAGCCCTTTCGAGGGAGACTGTAATGGTATGGAAAAATTACAATTTAGTACGTAGCTCAGTTTTGTGGTCACAGTTTAGTACATTGTCCGTTCAGAAAATACAAGAAATAGGTGCTCATGTAGCTCAGTGGGTTGGACGGGTGAGCCACGTGTAGGAGCTGGTCTCTGATGCAGCGGTCCGGGTTCGGTTCCCGCCCGTGGCCCTTTTCTGCATGTCTTCCCCCACCCCCGTTTCCTGTCACTCTCTCACTTAGTCTGTCAAATAAAGCCGAAAAAGGCCCAAAAATAAAATATATTAAAAAAAAAGAAAATACAAGAAATAGAAAACTGCTTCTGGCTGCACAGTGGCTTGGTGGTTAGCACTTTCACCTTGCCGCTAGAAGATCTCTGGTTGGTGTCCCGTCCTTCCTGGAAATCTCCACATGCTTCACATGCAGTGCTCAGCTGAGAGGTTTTGTGTGTGTTGTTGAGAAGAGAACATAGATTCATCTTCAGTGTTTGATGAATATTAGTAAAATAACTGAAGACCAAACGCATGAAAAACTACATAGTTTGCACAAAGAGGTGATGTCCTCATTGAAGGGGCTGTTTCAGAAGACAGTGAAAGTGTGCAGCAGGTTTTAAAAAGTCCACTGACAGTGCTGCAGATACACCAAAACAACATTCATGGCTTTAATAAATCTTTATTTACACTGAGCTTTGTACAGCAGGCATGACTAGAAGCTCAGTAAATTCACACAATTTGTTATTTTTGACATATTTTCTGCATAGATAAATACATAAGTATATACATAAATAATTTAATTTAAAACCAATACATACGCTAAATGAATCCGTTTACAGTGTTACCTTTATATTGCTGTGGGTATTATGGGTAATCTGAATAAAATGTGAAGTCTGCATTACCCAAGCAGATTCCCAGAAACACACTCTGGATGGAGGTCCATCAGCGAGGCTGCTTGCTTTGCTGTGAGGGGAAAACATGCGCTAAGAGACAGTTAGTATGGATCTACACTGTACTGAGATGTTGACCCAATTATGTTCACTACTACCACCAGAAGTTTGGACACAACTTTTCATTTAATGGTTTTTCTTTATTCTCATTACTTTTTACAGTGTAGAATCTCACTGAAGGGATCAAAACTATGAATGAACACAAATATTATGTAGTAAACAAAAAAGTGTGAAATAAGTCAAAACACATTTTTTTTTTATTTTAGATTCTTCACCCTTTGCTTTGACTACTGCTTTATACACTCTTGGTATTCTCTCAATGAGCCTCGTGAGGTAGTCACCTGAAATGGTTTTTACTTCAGAGGTGTACCTTGTCAAGGCTAATTTGTGGAATTTCTTGTCTTCCTAATGGGCTGGGACCATTAGCTGTGTTGTGCATAATTGTTTTTTTTTGTTTTTTTGTTTACTACATAATTCCATGTGTGTTCATTCATAGTTTTGATATTTTCAGTGAGAATCTGAAATGTAAATAGTCATTCAAATAAAGGAAAACCATTAAATGAGAAGGTGTGTCCAAACTTGTGACTGGTAGTATATTTTACTCTGGATAAAAATCATCACCTTGGTTTGATATGAAGCCTCACTACACAAATAAACCCAAACAACAAGAAGGTTCATTTACTCTAACAATCTCAGGGCTATAGACAGACTTTTTACATGGGCTGCTCTGTTGTGTTTAACTCTTTTATTTAGGTTCATCCTAAATTGTTTACCTGGCTGAATATTCAGTGTAACTAGGAGGACTCTGCGATAGAAGATACTGTGACACCCCATGAGGTGATCTCAGTGTATTGTGATAAAAACAAATGCTAGTTTCAGCTTCTTTCACACATGTGGACAGGACAGAAGGGCCGATGGTGCGTATGATCAGTGTGTGTGGAGCTGCAGCAGGAGCTTCTGATGACTGTTACCGATTGGTCAACAGTTCATTCATAATTTCTGGGGGGCCACTGGCCTACTCCTCCCTAACGAAACGATCCCCTGACCTGACACCAGACATGATTGTTCTCACACACGCTATCAATATCACCAATGTTTACAACTGAAATATCAAATGTGACATCAGGAAACAGCCACAGCACTGCAGGCCAGCAAGTAAACGCACCATTACCAGAATTTAGTGACACCAAAAAGTACATTAAAACATCCGAAAGACACATTTTGTAAATAACTGTTGTCTCTAATAAGGCAAATGGCAAAAAATACAAAACAATTGGCCGAACAAGCATGAACAAATATCACTGTTGCATGCAATGTCAGCTTCTGCACAGAATAATATGAAGTTGAAACACAGCAGCACCACACTGTATAAAGACAAACTTAGTGGCCAGGGAGCAGAGGAGAGGGGGAAAAAGACACAGCAGCTCATAACAGATGAGCACCGACCTGCCATGTAATGCTGCATTGTGTGTGAAAAGAATTACTATGTTTTTTGTTGTTTTTTTGAACACCCACAGCCACCAAACCCCTTATCAGAGCCAGTCTGTGAATACATGCATTATTCAATCATCCAAACGATAATGAGTAAATACACTTTGAAATCATACACAGCAAGCCAGATTTACTCTCAGCACACAGATCTATGTGTCGGTTACCAATTAGGTCTATATTGGTGTTAATGCTTCCATCAGATTTGTAAAAGCATTTTTCAGCTATGTCCATTCACACATGGAAATTGAATTTCACACTGAGCTGATTAAACAGAGAAGGAAAGAAAAAGGTAAGAAATGTCTGTTGTGAAAAAAACTGCTTTAAAATACAAGGATGTGGGATTTAATTTAGAGCAGGAGCAGCGAGTTCACTGGAAAACAGAAAGTCATTTGAATTACTCACATATCCTCCAGACAGGTAATGCTAAAATCACTCCACTTCCCTCCGAGACATAATTGGTGAAAAAGTGTTTGTTTACCGCAATTACTTTGTCAGCATGTAACACAGAAAATGAGAAAAATCGTTTGCATTCGATGTAATTTCCCAGCTAGCGATGGGAAAATAGTTTCAAACAGTATAAATGTTTTCTGTCCAGCACTCAGAAGTCATGGCTTGGATGTTTAAACGCCGGGTGTCTCCTGTCCTGTGTCCTGTCAGGTGAACGACAACCAGATGGAGAAGGCTCACAAGACGTTCCCTCACAACCCCCCACGCACCAAAGAGGCCTACTACTTCAGACAGGTGTTTGAGAAGCACTACCCGGGCCGAGCTGACTGGCTCAGCCATTTCTGGATGCCGCGCTGGATCAACGCCACCGACCCGTCAGCCCGGACCCTGTCCATCTATAAACCTGATAAAGAGTAGTGATTGGCTGAGCAGCTGAGTGCCTCTGTCTGTCTGTCTGTCAGCAGTATGCTGCCCAGTTGAGCATGTGTCATACTTAACTTTACCTTGTTAAACCCCTAAGCTGAAGTAATGATTTCTTTGAAATTAGCGGCCTTTCCTTCTATCAGGGGTGTCAAACTCATTTCAGTTCAGGGGCCACATTCAACTCAATTTGATCTCCAGTAGGCCGGACCAGTAAAATGACAGCATAATAACCTATAAATAAATACAACTCCAAATGTTCCCTTTGTTTTAATGCAAAAAAAGTACATTCTGACAATTTTCACATTTAATGAACCATCTTTTTGCAAAACATTATGAACAACCTGAAATTTAAGAAAAATAAGTTCAGTTTCAACAATATTATCCATCGATTCTCTATACACCGCTTTATCCTCACTAGGGGGGTGGGGGGTGCTGGAGCCTATCCCAGCTGACTCGGGCGAAGGCATATGCTGCACCTTATCATTTACACATTAAAACCTCCAGATCACAGAAAATCTACAAAGACACTAAACATTCATCTATGTAGTAATCCTGACACACCACACAAACTAAATGGAAACTACAAAGGAAGAAGGTTAAGTTTTCCCCCTGTCTTGTAATTATATAAAATGTAAACAACAAATAGATATACAGGTTGTGGTAGTGAAGTGGACAAAGCAGTGATTTTTTATTTTTTTTGTTGAAAGATTGCAGTTAATGTCCTCTCTCTAATTTTTACACTTTCCAAAGCTGTCCCGTGGGGCGGATTGGACCCTCTTTGTGGGCCGGTTTTGGCCCGCGGGCCGTGTGTTTGACACCCATGCCTTATATAAACTTTGTCAAGCTGTGATGGAGTTTGTTAGACCTGTTGTGGTGATTTAGCTGTACTTTAGGAGCTGTTCTCAAAAGAGTGATAGATTTCTCTTTGTACAGCTGCTTGTAGGACAGTTCAGCTTTGTAACCATTTAAAAGCAGCGAGGCTGATGTGTGTGCACCAGCTGCAGCCTTTAATTTTATACCTGTCATCTTTAGTTTTCCTGCAGCGTGGGCACTTTGTGTGACCTGCTGCACACTCTTTCAAAGTAAGTCCAAGGAGGGTTTTTGCTTTTATGTGCATCACAAAAATGACACCTTGAACATTGGTAGTGTGGTGAAAGCAGCAGGTGGGCAGCTTCACTCCTCTGCTGCTGGACGTATTTAGCCGTGGCACTGCTGTGCACTCAGAAACAAACACACAATCAGTGAAGTTAGGCAGGCAGATTGGAAGAAAGTAGAGTTTAAGAGTAAAAGCAGACCTTTGGTTGTGTGGTGGTGGTAACAGATGTGTTGCTTAAACTTCAGGCAAATGTGCTTCATTAGGTGATCATAAGAAAGAGGTCTGAAAAGCACACCTGAAAGCTTATCGAGTGTTGATATCCTGGAAAAACGTTCTGAGGCATTTCATGAATACAGGAAACAGCCACATGGAATTTTCAGGACTGAAAAACACATTTGAGCTGTCTGAAAAACCAAATTTTACATCCACTCCAGGTGTCTCAATCTAAAGCCAAAGTCTTGTTTTTTTAATCTTGTCTTTAGATTTTGACACCTGTAGTGGATGTAAAAGTGATTTGGTTTTAAGAGAGCTCAAATGTGTTTTTCAGCTAAACTAAAGATTTCATGTGGCTATCTCTTTTACATATGAAGTAAAAGATACTGGAAAAATAATGTGAATTGAAAAGAGAGAAATTTTGACCAGTTCCTGTGAATTTTGTGGTCTTGTAAGTGGGAAACTGTTTACAGCATGAAGCTAAAAGTTACTGATCAGACCTGTCGTTGGGGACCAATAGTAAGGCTGTAACGGACAAATCAAAACTCTATATGACAGCTATTTAATGTGAGCCTTCGTGGACTTTTTTTTACTTTTAACTGGACCTAATCCAAGAAATACGATGGTAATTGGATTTCTTGTGTCAAGTGAGCTTATGGCCCAAAGGTTACACCTCCTACTTGAGGCACAGTCATAAAACTTTGGGGAAAGAATCGGGGGACTGTCCCCAGTCAGTGTGCCAAATCTCTGAACTTTTCACCGCACAGTTCTAAGGGGCTGTTATAGAAACACAACAGGTGCCTACACAGCTCTGCCTTGGATTCTTAATGCCATATGTCATTGATTTACAGTAGTATACCCATAAACCTGTGACAAGAACTGTCGGACCTACATTTCATTCTTTTACAGCTACGTCTAGCCAATAATTCCACAGTACAGCTAGATGGCAACTAATTAGACAAATGTAAGGCTCTACTGGGGTGATGTGTTGGTGTGATTGTGTTCATACATGAGAACTACATACTCCTTTGTTGGGACAAGAACCACAAAAACTCTCATGGAAGGCTCTCAAAACAATCACTTGGATATGGAAGCTTTTGTGGTGCAGTAAACCTTTGCTTTTTTCTACAGCTAACTCTAACAAACTCCATCAACGGCCAAGTTAACTGGTCAGCTAAGGTTATGGTCAGATGCCAGATCTTAAGATGCATTTTGTTGATTTATTTTAAAGGACCATGCATCTCTGTGTGTGTTTTCCCAGCCATTTTCTACATATTTGTGTTACTTGCATTTTGTTAAAGAGGAGTGATCACTCATGAGAAACCCCTCATCTCATCTATTGGGACCTTTGAGATCCATCATGGTGCCACAGCTGCAGCAGAGTTGCTCAAAGTTTGGTTTCCTGTCATGATGGTCAGCGGTGGTGCTTTTCTGTCATGTCACGAATCATCTGTTCATTTTTTCGTTTCATTTTTCTAAAGCACCGAATGATTCCTCGCTTCTCTATCATTCGCTTCAATCCAAAAACAGTGGATCTCATACATGCTCCACTTGGTCAGTGTGGCGTTTTCTTTGGAGATCTTTAGTCTTTACATTGTAACTGACTAACTTCTGTTGTACTATCCTGCTGCTACTTCTTAGATAATGTGGACTCCCGTTACCACAGACAACAGCAAACAACAGAAGTGAATATACTGTTGTGAAATGTCACTTAAATCTCAGTTAATTCAAAGCGACACCACTTGCCAATGATCACATTACTTCTAAGTTGAACAGTAGCGTTTTTGCTCTTATGGAGGACACCAAATGTGTGTAGAAATGTTCTGTTGTTCTTCAGAGACTTCAACATGCTGGAATATTCCTCTGCTGCCAAGCTTCTGCAGACAGGAAGTCATCTTCCTAGACGTTGGTCATGCAGCCTCATATCATCCCCCTACTGTCTCCATGCTTTACTGTGAGGACTATGCACTCACTGGGGTAGTTCACGCCAAGTTCACCCCAAATAGTGCTGAAGAATAGACGCCATAAGACTCTGATTGTCAGTAACAACCCCTGTGCAAAATATAAAACATTTTTCTGAGCGTAAGTGACCGAGTAGTGCAATAAATAGTGTCATTTTGGTAGGACAACCACTGCAGCTGGATTAGTAGCTCTGTGGCTCATTCTGTTCCTCCTGGTTACTGCTGTGATCGTTTGTTGACTGATATTTTGTCTTCCTTTATCCTTCTTGGTCTTTGTGAAGTCTCACTATCTGATTTTTCAGTAAATCGGGCAATTCCTTTCTGTGAGAGGCCATGATGCAGACATGCACATAGATCTGAAAGTCATTTTATGACCGTGTTCATCGAACTAGGTTGACTGGAAAATAAGACTCTGTCCTTTGTTTCAGTCATCACAGGTTCATTAACCTGTCTTGCACTGAGTTTCTACTTTGGGGCCTGTATCTTGCATATAATCTTTCTAAAATGTGTTTTGTTTTTTCATAAGCGGAAACACTCTACTGTTCAACTTAGAAGCAATGCAGTTATTGACAGGCGACACAACTTGGAATCATTTGATGTTTAAGTGATAGAGCATAGACGTGTCATCATTTCTGTTGTATACTATGTATGTCTGTTTGGGGGTTTAACTTAAATTGATCATTTAGAACTACTAACAAGAAAAAGGCCGATGCAGCTTGTTGACTAGTGTATTATGCAATTTGTGTGAATGACATCTTTACAGTTTGTCATCAGTGAGTCATGTGTGAACCTTGTCCAAGTAGAGTGACTTCACACTAATTAGTCTTTCCAGGGTTTTTTCTGGGTTTTAGATGTTAGACTGCAACTGGCTATGCAAATAGTTTATCATTGGACGCTGGTTATTAATGGATTAAAGTGAATTTCTTGAGAATATGCTACTTTATTCATCTTCATAGTCCACCCCTAGAACTACAGAAATACAGCAGTAATGCCTAAAAATGTGCTGCAATTCAGTAACTGCTAATTTCAGCATGAAACAGTAACAGAACATGTAGAATTTACTGCAAGGCTCTTGTTTTCTGAGCTGCATTCCATTCTCACTTCTGCTGTTGTGTCCTCTTCCTAGCACAGCTGTTGACTGACTCTTGCTATCTAGTTAATTGTCTACGATCCATACAAACTGCTGCTAAAATAAATGTACCTCTTGGCACTGTGTTGTTGCGTTTGTGCTCCATGCAGTACCTCCTTTTAACACCAGAGTCCGCTCTTCACACACCCTGAAAAGGTGCTTTTTTTCTCACTTCACATCACAAGGAATTCACGACTTTGAAGCTGAGGTTCAACCAGTAAAGAAAATAATTTTAATATTTGTCAGATTACTATAACACACAGGTATCCTGTCATATCACACCACATGTGCAGGTGGACAACATGACAGCTTTTCTAAAAGTCATTTGAAAGCCAAAATGAGAACCTATCCCAGTGTGTTGTATTTATAGAACAATCAGTTGCAATTAAACAGTTATGAGGCACTATGCAGTGACTTTGGCAGTGCAATTTTCAGCATACCCAGGGGTATAGCCTTGCTTTGATGGTCCACAACAACATTTAGTCTTTGTGGCATGGCAGATGGTGGAGAACGCTCACAGAAACCATTTAACATTGAGAATGACCCCGATTCCCTCTCCTCTGGTCCCGGTCTACCTTCTGCTGGGACAAATGAAACTGGCACAGGTACAGCACTGCTACGTCACTACAATGTGGAAACAATCATTTTTATTCAGCTAACAACTATACACAGTTTGGAGAAAACAAAACCAGCGTCAGGTACCCCTCCCATTGGTGTGGAATGGTTAGACGAGAAGCAGGCAGGTGACTGGACTGTTTAGCGGCGCTTGTCGTATGTCTGTATTGTGCTCCACTCGTAGGACTCTGCAGAGAGAGAAACACTGTTAACTTTATGACACATTCGCCAAATGGAAAATAATGTAAAAAAAAATGCCAACTTCAAACATGAGCAGTTTTCTTGAAAAAACTTACCTGGCTCCTCTTGGCTCCTTTTTCCCATCAGTCCAACAAAAGAGTTGACTTTATGTCCTTCAAAGGAAACACAGAGACTGTTCAACAAACAGCTTAAAGTATATTTTAGTTAACTGTAACAGGAGTTGTACCCAGACTTTTAAATATACAAGTCTCCACAGTTCACATGCTGTTTCACACACATTTCAAAACATTTAGTCCAGTAGTTTTGACATTTTTGTTTGTGATCCCTTCAAAGCTCTTGTCTGCTTAATGAGCCTGCTTACAAGGGACTATTCTTTCTCACACGTATCCTTTGAGGCTTGAAATGAAGTGAATCACATGAAAACAGTAAGAAGGTCAGAAAGCATGAATCTCAAATGTTTGTCATGCTGTCTAACATTACATGAACTTGAGTGGGTCAGTGATTTAGTATAGGTGTAATCTGTGTGTGGTTCTAAGCTGTAAACTCCTCTTTACGTCTCCACACATTTCCAGATATGATACATGGATATGAGGTTAGTGTGTTCAGTGGCTGTCCTGTTTGCACCGTGTGGACCGGGACCCAAACTGAGCTCCAGTCAGACATTGGGACCTGTCAGTTTGGCATGGAGGTAAATGTGACGGACAACTGCATCACAGACTGACTGGGCCCCCTGTCAATCACAGTAATGGACTCTAATATGATCACGAGGAAGGAGATGGGGGGGGCTGGAGTGGGGGTGTATTAGACTGGGGTGTTATAAACTACAGAGCCCTGAGGGAAAATCTTGCATTACACAAACATCAATATTTGCATTACACTGATGAGTTAACTGTAAACAATGTCCTTGTCGGTCAGCAGTGCAGAAATAACTGAGCACTGTTTTGCCTCTTTTTTTTTTTTTTTTTTAACCCTCTCTAGTATTCTAAGTGTAGAAGGCATCCTCAGTGTAAGTGAAGGATGAAATGCGTGGCTCCTTCTATCCATCACAAGCGTAAACAATCCAATTTAACTCTCACATGTCCTTGGGGCATTGATCCCAGCACCCTCCCTCTCCCTAATGATGAGTGACTGAGAGCCATGCCTGCATGAGCTGAATAAATTAGACGTATGCTTACTTATGCTGCACTGTGTTGCATCACTGAGTGGGTGACTAATTTAGACTAAATGAAAAGAGAAAAAGGGAAAATCCCCTCCTCCTCGTTTCTTTTGCCTCTTTGCTCTTTATCTCTACCCTCTTTGTCACACACTCTGGACCACCTCCCTTACTGACAAATTAGTGTTCAAAAGAACAGAAAAAAAACCTGACATGCAGTAATCTGTGGTGGCTGTCAATTAATTAAACCCTGCAAAATTGTTTGCTTCCTCTGTTCCCATTCCTTTTCAACCAATGGCATAAAGATTTTGCTCAATTAGTAATACTGGGGGTGAAATATGAGAGGATTTACCCTTTTTTTCTGCTGCTATCTTTTTGGAACAGAGCATCTGGATCCAAATGGCCAAATGGCTGATCTAGTCCACTTTCAGTGGGGGTGAGGTGTTGTCTGTAGAGCTTTAGCAGTCATCCAGTGTTTGGAGAGGAATGCACACGCCTCACACAACACCTGCTGGATCTATTCTTATATTTAATGCATTTACTGTCTGTCAAAATTGTACTGAAAACCTACAACTTTACTTGATCTTCATAAATATGGCTCTGCTCATGCATCTACTGTTATATGACTGTTTTACAACAAAGCTTAAATAAGTCAGTGGATCTTTAAAGGATATATTTTAAGTGTACTGAGCTCACTGAGTTCACTGACACCATTTTTTAGGAAACTTTGGAGGTTTTGGCAACTTTGGAGGAGTTTACATTCTGCAATTCTTACAAATTACACAGACTGTATTTCTACAGGCCAATTCCAGTATGTTTTAAGGTGCTTGGTTAAATTTTTGTCCTTTTAAGCCAGAGAAAGAGATAACATGTGGAGAGGACTGGGTAACGATGAATTACTGATATGACATGAAAACCACTTTAGAGATGGTCTTTTTGGCCTCAGAATTGTAAAACCCTGGCTGTGGCTATGCACAGACAGAATTTCTGAAACTGTTGAAGAGGCTTCAGTTTATCAGAACACCTACAAATGTGTAAGTCCAGAGAGAGCTGGGGCACTCATGAAAGATGAAGAGCAGATCATTGAAAATGAGATATGAGGACAACTGCCTCCAGTAGAATGGAGCCGTGACACTTATTATCGTTTATCATTAATTCTCTTCATGTTCCATTAAAATCAAACGATTTCATCCAGGTTTGATTGACATGCATGACGCACGGACACCGATAGCTACGGGGAAATGGAATTGTAGGGCATTAAAAGGAAAATGAACAAACAACTGACATGATTTTAGTACTTACTTTTGCGGGTGATCTGTGCATTTGCTGCAAGAAGACAAAATCAAAGTGCTTGTTAGGACAAGAGGTCCACAGAAAGAAAGAAAAGCTGTACAGTATTGAGAAGGAGCTCTTACCCATAGAGCGCTTTCCCATCAGACCAATGAACTGATGCGGTCGCGGCTTTCTTGTCATCCTCAGGAGTATTTCTCTGAATGGGTCGTTGGGAAGCCAGCCATCCTGAGGGGGGACAATCTCAATAAATGTTCACGGAGACACCAGGAGGGGGTTTGGAGACCCAGGTTGGCAACAAGTATAATTGTGTAATCCCAGCATTTATTGTCACTTGATACCAAAATGATGGAGCTGCTTTATAGATCTGTATTTTTGTCTGGTAAGAAATACAAAACTGCCCCTGTAATATTAAATGCTTATATTGCCACTTGCTGTCCTGATAATAACAGAGGAAAAAGATCAGAATCTGCTTGAAACAGCGCATGTATCTTCAAAAAAAATGTTATCTAAAACCCCCAACACCCTCGTGTACCCACCTGCACTGAGTAATAATCCATGCATGGCTTCAATCTGAAACTTTCACTAAGTGTTTCTATTTCCATCTCAGGATATATTTATGCATTAGTGTGACTGAGATGTGAACCCCAGGCCACTAATGTCTCGCACACTAAGTTGTAATGATTTATTGTAGCCTCATTCATCTGCAGAATGGCCCCAGTTAGGCTACTGGAGGAGCTGCTTGGCACGTCTCCAACTCGCAATGTCAAAAGCTGGACGTGCGTTTCATGTAAATGGAGCAACTTTTTGGCTTCAGCTCCTATACAGTGTGCTGTGCACTTAGGCTTTATTTAATTTCCTATTGGCTGGCTGCTCTGCAACAATATCCATCTTCATGCTGAGTGTTACTGAGCCCGAACATCTTATTTTCTCTAAGTGCGGTGAGATGCTTTCAGATCAGCTTGTTCTAGGACTTTTTCTCAGCATTCATTTGCTGCATTCTGTGCATCTCAAAATGCCAATTTGGAAAAAATGAATGAAACATGAGAAACTGAACTGGGAACAGATGGAATCATCTCAAACTGGTAGATTTTTTTTTTCAAGTTTTACAAAAAGCCCACAGTCTTGGAACCTTGACCCTGATAATTAGAAGAGTGGACTGTTTTTTGTTGTTTTTTTTTACAGTCAAGGAACTGGATCAAGTCATTACATTGACTGTGCACTGTTAGCTGTCTACTCTAAAATTAATTAGAACAAATGAGTCATGTTCTATTCTAAATTATGGCTAATGGGAGTTGGGAGAATGAGAGAAAAATTACATCTTGAAAACAATGTGAAATTAAAACCTACATGTTATCTCATTGACGACATCTGCAGAAATCCAATACAGTTCTTGTACATAGGTAGATTTTTTTTTTGTAGTAAATAGCCTATTCTATAATTCTGGAGTGAGTTTTAATTTACTTCACTAAAATCCTACCACAATTCAGTTTAACCATTCTAACTTCCCTTATTATATTTGGGTTAAACAAATTTAAACAATGTATAAATAATTCAATTCTCCTAGTTTCATGCAAAACAGAAGGAAAAATTCCTTCCCCCTTTGCTTTAACCCAATAACAGTTCCAGTAATAGGTGACATTTATGAATACTTCCTCTAAAAACAAACATGTACAGCAGCTACCTGAATCTGATTATTACTCGTCCAGTAGTCAGCCTCTCCTTTTGGCTCGTTTTCGTCGCAAAAAACTTGAGCGACGGCGAAAAAAGCCATTAAAGCAGGTAAAAGCTGGAACTTCATGGTGCGGAGCGGCTTTTTTGACGCGCTGAAATTCACTCAAACTGGCTTTAAGTCGAAAAAAACGACAGTCGACAACAGAAACTAGAAAAGCAGAAAGTAAACCAAGTGCGTTAGAGGCACGAGCTGGAGGTGTTCTGTGCGCGCGCTGCTTCTCTCCTCACAGCTCAACAGTTTAGTCCATAGCGCGTGCGTGCGTCAGGATGCTCATTAAGTCCCGCCACTGGATCCGCAGCTGTCCGCGCGCTCTGCCTCTGCACCAACTTCCCTCCTGTCCGCCCCGCGTGCGCTCCTATATAGCGGTGTGAGCTGTGTTGCTTAGTAACGCCATTACAGTAGTGGGATTACTCTGTCCGTGTCACGAGTACACAACGAAGTTTTGTCGTCAGGAGCTGGACACCGTGTGCGTCACCGGACAGCTGCACTGTAACTGTGTTTGGTTTTATTCATAAAAACACCGACGAGAATTATAGCAGCATGACTTCACTTTCAGCAGTTTTTACTTAGTTGTCTAGTGAGTAATGATTAATGGCCCTTAGGGGAGCTATTAGTTTAACTTGGAGACTCCAGAAATTACATAATTCAGAGAAGGGAGCTCATAAATGTTACGTTCATGTTCTGATAATGACGTTGCAATTAAGGATGAATTCAATTTAATATGTTGTTTTTTAATTGAGATTTTTTTTGTCAGGTTTTTGCATGTTGCCTTATTTTGTTAGCTGACAGTGTAGAGAGAAATCAGAAGATAATGTATTTTGTTTAAGTCTACACTTCTTTTTTAAGTTTTTTTTTTGCCTTTTGTTAGAAAGGTTAGTAGAGAGACAGACAGGAAATTAGGGAGAAGAACAGGGTGAAGGACTTACAGCAAAGGACCGTGAGTTGGACTCGAACCCGCGCTGCTGCGTTGGGGACCACAGCCCAAATAGCTCAGCTGGCTGAGTGGACAACCTTAGTCTACACTTCTAAGAGGGCAGTTTGACTGAAAATCAGGCCACATTCAGTGCGGGATTTCGTCATACTCTTCTTACAGAACCCACACAGCTTTCCTAAGAGGACACATGCAATGCAGATGCTCAAATCTAGACACACATAAGAACGTAACAGTAACGTCAGCTCAGGATGACGCACTTGGCTCTGCTTAGTTCTCAAATCTATATTTTTTATTTTTTTCCCTCAACTGTATCATTTTATTATTGAACTGGGTAACTTCTTACGCACCAAATGCCCTATTTAGATATTACATTTATATTTTCTCGCTATATAAGAGCTCAGAGAAGACTATGCAAAGCTCTCATATCAAAGCCTGGATGAAAAGAAGAAGGACGTGTGACCCTAAGGTGCCACTGATTTCCATTAGAAAAGCTTTTTTAAAAGAGTAGACCGTTCAGGATGAATAGGGGGACTCCGCTGCCTCACTAAGTTCACTCACCTCACGAAGGGGCTTGATTTGCACAAGTGCCTTTATTCCATGAACAATAAGTACATTTTCTTTACCCATGTGCTATCTGGCGAATGCAAATGTTTGCTCTGTGCTCACGTAGCCCTAGTCCAGGATGCAGCACCATTTTACATGAACACAAGTATATTTGACGGTCGTTTTGCATTGATTGACTCAACTTGACCTTAATGTGTGTATTTTGTTTTTTGAAACCATGGATGGGGTCCCTTTTCTAGGATGCACATTACCATTCAAAATTTTGGGTTCAGCCAGACAATTTCATGTTTTCCATGAAAAGTTATAGTTTTTTTCATGTCATAATATAGTTGCACAAGGGTTTTCTAATCAGTTAGCCTTTCAATATGATTAGCTAACACAATGTACTATTATTGTGATGCTTGCTGGAAATGTTCCTCTCTACCCCTACGTAGATAGTTCATTAAAAATCAGCCGTTTTTCCACCTCTTTTGCCACATAAACAATGTCTAGACTGTATTTTTGATTAATTTAATGTTAACATCATTGAAAAAAAATGCTTTTCTTTCAAAAATGAGGACATTTCTAAGTGGCCCCAAACTTTTGAATGGTAGTGTATATGTGTCACGTAAAGTGAAAAATTCCTGGTGAACGTTGTGGAGCAGGCACAGGGTCTGTGAATAGGTTTACAGTAATATTCATTACCTCTCTCCACCGAGGGGCCCTCCGTGGTCACAGAGCTGCTCCGGACTGAGATTTAATCTTCCTCACAACTGTGACAGCTCATCCAATTAACAGACGGAAGAGGGAGGTGAGGAGAGAGAGATGGAGAGAGAGAGAGAGAGAGAGAGAGGTGATGGAGCTGTTGGAACCATGGGAGGGAGTTACCACAGAGGGGGAGGATTAAGAAAGAATACGTAGGAGGTAAAGAGAGCAGGGAGCCACTGAAGTTGGGACAGACTGATAAACAGATATGCAGATTACACAGAGAGATGTGAACAAACAGGGCGTCAGTCCACTGAGACTGTGCAGCGTCTGCAGCTGTTACTGCTGCCTCGATCAGCTGGATGGTGTAGCAGGTCGCTGAGGACGCTCCTCTAACTTTGATAAGACGTCCATCAACAAATGGGACTGTGACATGCTGATGTGATGCATGAATATATTAGGGAATAAGTTGATTTTGTGCATGGAATGAATCCAAATCGGATCATTTGTTGGAAGGGACGACTGAGTCAAAGCAACCCTGTGCCAATAGTTAATGCACGAGCAACTTGAATTAGAAAATTCCTGCTGTAAACAGGGATCCCACCAAACATTCCATTTATATTTTAATTAAAGTAGCCTGGAAGAGGCTAAATCAAACAGGAGCTGTTAAAATATTAACTTTCTTATGATCTTCCATCAAAATTTACACAGAAAATAAAACCATTTCTGCATTTTTCGGGGGTTTAAACTGCAAAACCTGCCTTGTGTGTATCATAATATAAAACACTTTCAAACAAGAAAAAAAATGATCTCACTGTTATTGCATAGTCTGCTAATTAACGAGGTAATCATTTATTAATGCTACAATGATACATGTTTCAGCTCTATGACTTCATGCAAACAAACTCTCAAAGATCACCCTTTGTTTTCATTATTTTCTAATTAAAGATGCTGTGAAAATTGAAATGGGGCTGCCACATGTCAGTTTTCTCTGTGTATATGGTGCTCAGCAGATAATTCTCAACAGGAGCTTATGTAGTTTCTTTTTTCAGCATGACACTCGGATGGCAGCGACAGATGTGAGCTGAAACGAGAGCTTATGTTCATATCCAAGACCTGCTGCATACAAGGTTTCAGCATGGACAAAACGGATTCTTCGTGACTGCTTACAAATATGAGCCAAATGCACATCTTCAGTCGCTTCCAAATTGCATTTGCATTTCAAGAACTATTCAAATGATCGCTGTCAAATCTGCCATCTGGATAGTTCAGCCAAAAGAAAACATTGTTATAAAAACCAGTTCCAGTTACTTGAGGTACTTTCACTTTACTTGAGCATTTCCTTTTTTAATTTAGCATAAAATAAGTGTCTTAATATACGTTCAACACATTGGTAAGAACAAGAAAAGCACTCAGAGCGCGTAGTACGCCAAGGCTGCCCAGTCATATAATTTCTGACTAATGAAATCTTGAATACAAAATTATTTTGTGCTGAGCACAGGCGTGTTATGCATGTGTACGTTATGCACGAAAGCCGAATCACGTGACCTAAATATGTTCCAGGCGGCAGGAACTGATGGGACTTGGAAATACCCCCACAATGTAATCAATTGTTCCTTGTATCATTTCCAATGGATAATTCCCGATAAGTCCACAGCGTTTGATTAGTAGTAGGATCAAAATCATGTGCTCGTCAGCAGGCAGCTGATGTAACCTTCACTTGTTGTCATAGTTACAGTGACGCCTCGCACTATTTCGCAATGATACAGAAATATTTAACAAATCCGTGGATCCAGACTATAAGCTGCATCACTGCCAAAATCTAATCACTTAGTCCTTGTGTTTTTTCTGACCTGCCCTGAAAATTTCATCAAAATCCGTTTGTCCGTTTTTGAGTAATGTTGCCAACATACAGACAGACGGACACAAACAGATGGACAAACGTACGCCAATCATCACATAACTTGGCTGTTCCTTGGCGGAGCAACAAACCTGTAAAAAAAAAGGCATGTTGTTTTGTGTCAGATGTTAGTTCCACTAACACATTTCCTCTTTAAATTTCTCTCATGGTTCCATTAAAATAATTGTTTGAGGCCCATATTGTCCATTTTTCTCACAGCAAATATAGAAAAATGTCAACAGTAAATATAAGTTTGGTTAACAGAACTTTTTTCTCCCTATTTATTCTTTCTTTCATCTCCCATAAATCATCTTAGGATCCGTCCAATTCATTTTAGGACTCTTGATGGGACGCACTGGACTAAAATGCTTAATAGTATAACAACAGTAACATTCTGCTTTCACTCTAATACATCATGATCAACAACGTTGTAGAGAATAATTTATCAGTAACAGAGACATTTTGCTGCAGAATGAGTAATGTTTGATCCTCTAAGTATTGTTTGATGATGATATTTCGGTACTTGAACTTAAACAAGACATTCCACTTTTACTTGTTAAGAGTTTTGACGTTGTTGTTTTGTTGTATTGAGTTAATTGTTGTACTTTCCAGCACTTGGAGAAACCAGTGTTTGATGTTGGAATGCTATAATGTTGCAATGACAAAATTTTCCTTTCATTGTACAGATTTTCTTCACTTTTGTGAGAAAAAAAACAACAAAAATACATTCTGATTTTATGTGTATAATGTCAAATTTAAAAAAAAAGATCAATGAAATATACCAGATTTTTTTCATGTCAAATTACATGTAAGAACTCACTTGATGTGATCTGCAAAAAACAGTAAATTATTTACATTTGAAACTGAATTTGGATATTTTTACAAGGTTTTTTTTTTTACATAAAATTGTATGATGAAGAACAATGCATGCTGGCGGTAGTCTGCAGTATCACACCTGATTTATTTACTTTGGGCGTTTATTGTACAGGACAGTGTAGAGAGAGAGACATGAACTATGAGTAGAAGAGTGGGGGGATGACATGCAGTAAATGGCCATGAGCTGGATTAAAACCCATGACCACTGTTGTTTATGAAATGACTGTGACTCGTGATTCTACATTAGATTTTGGTGCCCAGGTGCTGAAATATTTCAGCCAGAACATTGCTGCTTTTTAAATGCCCAATGGTGACTTTCATTAGTATAAAAATGCAACCATAAATTGGACACTGCGTCCTGATGATTGAAACACCCACCATATACAGTCCTGTCAATGCAATGTTCCTGCTTTGATTCCTTTTTTGGTCTATTTGCTGCGTCTCACTTCGTATTTCTCTTTCTTCCATTCTCGTCACCTCCCTGCTGGTCACCTTGGGATAAAAGCAAATAGCAGTGACCAACATTGGCATCCGCCTTTGCTTCTCAGAGTGGTCACTTATTATCTGCACTGAAACAAGAGGTCGCCTGCAGTGCTTCAAAAGCGGCTGCTGCAAAGCATGCCACTTTTATCTTAGGTAGTGTCTACAGATACGGACCCGTACCCGTAGCCTGTGGGCTACGGATACGGCACTTTCCATTTGCCAGACAGATACGGACCCGTATGCGAGTCTTGCGAGTCAAGAAGCTGCTAACCACTGCAAACTGTTGAAAGGTAAGAAAAGGTTAAGGTTAGGGTTAGTGTTAGGGTCAGGTTTAGGGTCCATACCTGTAGTACCGATGCTACGGGTCCGTACCGCTAGCGTCTATCGGGAGTCACGTGACCAGATCTCGCGTATCTGATTGGCAAATGGCAAGTGCCGTATCCGTAGTCCACAGGCTACGGGTACGGGTCTGTACCTCTAGCAACAACCTTTATCTTAGATAAAATATTCACGTGACTGCTGTCCATTTTATTTATGAAAATGCACATTCACGTGATTTCCTTTAAGTGTATTCATATTAAGCTTTCATGTGGAAATAATGAAATACAGTTATTTCCTTTCCTGTCTCACTAAGTCTAGTGCCTTTTGAAGTGTGAAAGGAGTAAATTCATTTATATTTAGTCACCTGCAGATACAGTAGGAGTACACAACAACAAACTGTACTGACTAATTAAATCGAAAATCCATACATTTGTTTTGTTAGAAGTCCACATGCAGACTGCATGTTCACCAGAAATGTAAAGCGAATGCTTGTTTTCATATACTGTGTATATTCACAGTACTCCACATGCTTAGCCCTCTTCTCATCAAACATTTGCACACACTCTTTTCTTTTGTTTTCACTCGTCTTCTTTTCTTTTTGTTGACTTTTTAACATTGTTTAGCATTAAGTCCCTGGGCGTTGAACCATACTGTATTTCCTTAAATGAGTGGTCAAAAACAAATACTTTTAAAAAAATTATTTAAAATACAGGTCCTTCCGGTGACGCCATGATGGCTGCTGCCTAAAAGATACGCTCCGTCAAACTTATATTATCTCCTAACAGAATATGATTTAAAATGAATTTAACAGATCTCTACATCATTCACCTGCAATCCTGTGGAACTCCTCCTTAATGCTCTGACAGGTTTATGTCCAGGAAAACAACAATGATGAGTTAAAGCCGTTTCAGGGCCAGCAACACTTTTCTGAATGTCCTCCATACGGTTGCCTTACTCTGCATCTCCGACATTATATAAAAACTTCAATTTGCAAAGAACCGCAGCGCAACACACAATATCTGCTGGATGTGAGAGCATGACTGGTTGGTAATGTAAATGTAAGGACGGATTAGGCTGTTTATGTAGATTATGGACTTACAACGATTACGAAACGGTGCCGCTCAAGCAGATACTTATCCGGAAATGCGAGAACATTTATGCTCGGTCTGATAACAATCTACGACGAATATTTAATTATCTGTGCAGTAACGCTGCTCCTTTATCCACTGGATCGTTAATAAAAGCTGTTCTACGCCAAAACTCGCTCGCTTACTGACTGAATGAATGAGGAAATGAAACAGCGTGTGTGGCTGAAAGAGGGCGGAGACGGAGAGAAACTCGAGGTTTTCTCAGATAAACCTGCTGCCGACCAAGTTCAACTCATAGAGTCTGTTACTGCGGTAAATGACCGAGAGTTTAAGTTACCCCTCTTTGTGAAACAGGCTCGAGTTACCCCTCTGTCTCAGGGTTAAGTTACCTCACTTCATGAAACGGAAAACTCTGATTTTCCCTCATTTCAGGGTTAAGAAACTCAGAGTTTTCAGTGAACCTGCTTTGTGAAACAGGCCCCTGATGTATTGACTGGTCATTCTTTATAATGTCATCCAAAACAGCTGGCATTATTGCGCTGAGGGATGGTTGTGATATCCCACACTTAAAGGACATCATTTAACTGTATATCAGACCCAGATAGGATTTAGACAACAAATGTAACCGCATATATTCTTTATATAAAACACATACCTGTCAGCCACTTAATGCTGGAAGGAGTCGGTGTGGAACCCCCGAGTCGTCAGCTCCTGTGTCTGTACCGGGATGGCGTGGTTTCAGCGGGTGGGTCTGTCTAAGACGGCCCAGTTCAGCACATAGATCCAAGAGTACTGCTCTAGGGAATCTGAATCGGCTTATTAGCCAGTCATCGTCCAGGAAATCCCCGTTATCCCTAAAATCTCTCTTCATTCTTAACGTGATCTTCCAGCAATGCCAGCGCCATCCATTGTGCCACATTATGCATGGCTGTCACCCGCTATTTATCCGCTTGATCAGCGATTGGACTGATTGTCACATGCCTTTTCCAAATTAGTAATCAATCAGTGCCACTCACTGCTCTATTATATCATTTGAAGATGGAAGTTTGATATTTTAACATAGTTCTGCAAATACAGTCGTAGGCTGAATGGTGCACTATACGAACATCTACAACAATGAGGGTTTATGATTATCAGGCTCTACAAGTCTAATATGTGATAACAATAAAGGTTTGAGATCAATCCGGCTTCAATTCACCACTTCACCCTCCGGCACTGCCGTTCCCTCTGTCTCCAAAATGTGCTTAAGCAAGCATCAAAGTTGGCGCACCGGTGCGCACATTCTCACGCCAAGTTTGTTTTTAGAAATCACAACGTACACAGTGTACGCCACTTTCTACGCAAAGGTTGTGATTTACGCCACTTTCTAGCCCTGTTTTGTGCGTAGGCAAGCATCAAGAATCAAGGTTGGTGCGCCGGTGCGCACATTCTCATGCCAAGTTTGTTTTTATAAATCACAACCTTCGCGTAGAAAGTGGCATACGCCACTTTCTAGCCCTGTTTAGTGCGTACGCAAGCTTTATAAATGAGGCCCCAGGTCTATAACCACCATCCCTAAAATCCATGGAGTCGGCTCCAGAGAAATGAAGGGAGGTCAACTTTTATCAACCTCCATCCAGATGTTCAACTTGATATCTTAGAGATTTTTAGCACCACAAACCTTTAGTATCACACTTTATCATTTATTAGGACTTTAATGGAATCCACCAGCAGATTTAGTTTTTGTTGAGAAACTTTATTCTTGACATCATGGGACTGCAGGATTTAAAGCTGTTCCTTCTATTTGACCTCATGTTTATTAGTTTTAGTGGAGAAAGCTATTTTAATTGTCCATTAGTCTCTGATAAAGCAAATAAAAAATTGGATTAGTTAAGAGGTTTAAATTTCTTACTTTGTCATATTTTAAATTGACAAAAAAATAAAGCGTCTTGAGACAATTTGACCTGTAATTGGCGTTATATAAATAAAATTGAATTTAAATTGTACATATCTTGTAATGTTGGAGTAATTCAGACATATATGTTGGAAAACACATTTTCTTTGTCCATTAATCTGTTGATTGTTTTCTCCAGTAATTTCTTGTTTTGGTTTATAAAATGTCAAACCCAAATATATTGAGTTTACGGTCACAAAAACCAAAAAGATTTACATTCATGATGGAGGAATCAGACAGTTTTTCACTTTTTATCTCAGTTTACTCAAAGATTGTTGATAATGTGTGAATTATTGCAGCTTGTGAGCCGTAGAAGGTTTTAATGTTTGGGGCAGAGTGTCAAAAAACATTTAGAAACCAACATCAACAAAACACTCAAAGATTTGATCATCATTAAAGGGAAATCCAACTTTTGCATGACAATGTCTAATTAAAGGACATTTATTTCCAAAGTAAATGTGTGATATTCATCCTCTGGAGCTTCTCTTCACATCGTCTTCCACCTGGACTGGTTTGGTCGGGAGCATGTGCAACAAACATCTGAAAAACTGCACTTTAACATCAATGAATGACGCAGTTTAACCTCTACATAAATGAGACTGAGTCTGGATGTGCTGCTCGGTCATTAACTCCTAAGTTTAGGAAAAGTTCAAACAAAAGAGGACAGTTCAGATAAGACTTGAAAATGAGCTTATTTTGCACAAACATCTCAGACTTTCTGAGCTTCAGCACCTCTAGCAAGATATTTGAACAACAAGCAACTCCAGAGATCCAGAAGTTGGAAAGAGTTAGCTTTAGCTGAGCCAAAGAACATGTGGGACGCTAACCTAGCAAACATTTCAGACTTTTCTCTGTGAATTCTGAGAAATAATTTCCTATTTAATGACAGAGCTACACATCTGAACTCAGTCTCATTAAAACAGACTCTAATTCAGTGTCATCCATCCATATTAAAATGCAGTTACCCAAAATGTTTGTTGCATGAGCTCCAACAAAACCTGTCCAGGTAGAAGACCACTTTGACAAACAGGAAGTGTAAGATTCCAAGCAGATTTATAGAAGGGGGAACCGGACTGTACTAAGTGTGGTCGAGTATAGAGGGGTGTTTTGTGGGTTTTTAAGGTTGATAATGATTATTAGTGAGACATTTGGAGTAGATATTCATTTGCAGTAAATGAAAGTATTTAAAATCTTGGAGTTAAACTTAGAAGAACACAAACTGTAACAGAAAACTTTGTTGATACATTTTTATTTTGTTTACAGATGTTAAGTTAAAGGAGTTTTATTCGTGACGTATAACCAATCAAATCACTCCAGAAGACAGAATGACCACAGCGAGATAAAGGTTCAGAGCCAAAATAGTGCCATTTTTAAATTTATTTATTACCGTAAATCAGTAAAAACTAAAATACTGATAATCATTAAATCAGTCAGCCCACAATTGCTACAATTCTACAATGGATGTCTCTTTCCTTTGACTTGTTATTTGTACCAATATACGATGTATATGATGGCATTTTTTTTCATACCAAAGGCTATAATATGATGTTTTCTAAGAGACATACTATGCTGCTCTGTTTGTTCTGGCCCTGGGCCGCTGCACTCCTCCTCTGTTGTTTTCTGGATTGTACTCAGCTGCATGCCTTCGTCCAGCCGGCCTCCGTTGACTTGTCCCGCCTGCCGTCTCTGGAGCTGAAGCTGGATTGGATCAGACCAAAGTACCATCCAATCACGATGCCAGCTGCCTCTCAAAAGGCTTCTACATCTGGTGGCACTTCTTCTGAGGGGAAGCTGAGCTTCAGCAGAACTTTGGAGATGTGTTCCAGTGGTTGGTGGATGTGTGGGAAGATAGAGAGGGACCTTTGAATTGTTCAGAAAGGAAAACAGGGAACCCATTGGTAGTTTTAGTTTAGGGTGCTATTGCGGTGTGTTTTGGGGTTTTAAGAGGTGAACAGGAAGAGGTTTTTTTTCATATTGATGATCTTTTACTTTGTTCCTGGTTGGAATGCCTTTTAATGTCAACGTGACGTTCACTTTCAGTTCTGCCATGTGGCCATGTGGTCTGATAAGTCCAGATTTACCCTGTTCCAATGTGATGGGTGCATAAAGGTAAGAAGAGAGGCAGATGAAGTGATGCACCCATCATGCCCAGTGCCTACAAGATTGTGGGGGTTAGGGTTATGAGCTTGGGTTGGTCAGTTCTAGTAACATTATGTTCCCAAAGAATGAGGTCAGCTCTCCCTCGGAAAAGAGATTTTTAATCTCAAGGGACTTCCTGGTAAAATAAAGGTTAAAGAAAGAAAAGAAAGCTGACTACCTGAATATAGTACCAGGTCTTTGCATCAATGGAGGTTTTCTTCCCTGATGGCACAGGCATGTTCCAAGATGCTACAATTCATGGGACTCACATTGTGAGTGAGAGCATGATACATCATTTTCACACATGGACTGACCTCCACAGTGAATCCACAGACTCTGCACAGCGGTTCGACTCTCCCATCATCAAAATAAGATCTTGACAGAAAATTAACTCAACTCTGGACAGAAATAAAAGCTGTGACATTGTAGAAGCATACTGAAACAATGCCACGGTGAATGTGTGTCATTCTCTGAGCCTAAGGCAGTCTAATGAAATGCTAGAGTGTGCGACTTTTTTTTGGACAGGCAGTGGTGTTCCCTGACTTGAACAGAACACCTAAAGAAAAAGGTTGAGCCTCCAACAAAGAGCAGCTGAAAAAAAAGGTAAAACAAGTAATGAATGTACCGAGGTGTGTGAAAATAATGAGCCAGATTACTTTAACAGTGTAACTTTTCCTGCCTTCTCTCAATTTCTCATTGATCGAGGGAACGTAACTGCACCAGACACAACAAGCATTTGATTTTGTAGTCATTTGTTCTTTTTGATTCAATCCAAAGAGCGCTGCGAAAGCTCCCAATCAAAGAGACCAAAAATTATTATTTCTACTGCTTAGAGGACTTGAATGAAACCTCCAGCTAAAGGAAAATTATTTCTCTGCTAGTAAAGCAGCCTTGATTTTATTTACAATCTCATGCGTATTCATGCAGGTCAGTGTGCTGACCGCTTGTACTAATGCATTTTGCTGCTACCTTTGATGCATTTAAATTTCAGCACAAAACATGTAGATTATTCCAGGCAAGGGAAGGGGTACTTCAATTGAGTTTGATTTATTGCTTACTAAATCTACCTCAAAATCTCAGTGGGCACATATTGTCTCATATTTTATAGGTTTGCTGTGCATGTTCAGTTCCAACATCATGTCCTGCATTTAACATTCATTAAACTATTCACATTTTGTTGCACAGTATAATCAGTCTCCTGCTGTTGGCCTCTCAGGACTTTGATTAAAACAGCTAGTGAAGTGCTTTACTCCTGTGGTTCGCACACTGGGTTCCAGAGGTCACCAGAAGCCATTAATAAGCCTCCCAGTATACAATTAATTGTATTTCACCACTATTTCATTTCCTTGATGTTTGATTGAATTCCATCCCAAGGAACACATATATTAGATAAATGTCAGGTGTGACCTGGTCCAGGAGTGTGAAGTGTGGAATGTGTTTGGTTTACTGAACTGGACTGATCAAATTTGTACCCTGCTATTGGTGGGGCGAAAGTTGGTCAGTCTGTTTGTCTGCCTTTCCAAAACCTGTCCAGATAGCTAGATAACTGCCGGCCAGATTTCCATGAAGCACAATGTATTCCCTGGATTCTGGTTCATTAAATATCTGGTGACCTGCTGGCTAAAGGGTCTTTTGTTCTGAAATATCATGTTTATATAAGCATTACCCATAAAGCACAGGGCGAGAGTACAACTGAAATATGAAAGTAAAACTAACAAATGAGAGCTAAGTAGAAGTCCACAATCTGAAACTGAACTGTGAAAAACCTGGAAAAGTCTACATGTCTGTTTTCAGAGTGATCCAAAATGGACCAAGGGCAGTCAGACCCATTCCATGAGAGTAATTACAACAACGAGCCAAAACCATAGACTGTACTTAAAAGATGGATGTAGCCAAAGTGATGTCATTGGATCGTTTGGTACCATTTTGAAGCATTGAGTTTGAAGTTTGGTTGTTGCCAAATGTAACCGGTGATCCTGATCGTCTTAGAACTCAAGGACACAATATACTGTGATGTAGTTGTGACCTGCTTTATTATCTATTTTTCTGTAAATGGGACCGTAATTTACAACAAAATCACGCTGTATTCAAAACCACATTTATGACACTTCTATTGTGTTTTGCTGTTGTTAGGTCTTGTTGTTTTTGTCTGTTTGTATAAATGTAGATGGACATATTGGTGTTTAAATCATGTTCACTATTATTATTATTATTATTACTACTACTACTACAAATGGTAGTATTTTGAAGAAGCAGGAAGAATAAATTTAGAATCATTTGAGTAAGAAGAAGGGGTGGAATTAGATAAGCTTTGACTTTTTCCCACTCCTTTTTGACCAAATTATTCATTGTCTTTTGTTGTTTTCTGTTTATGTTGAAATGTTCAAAATAAACTTTCAAAAATCAAATCGAATCAAATCTTGACATGTTTCAACTGCAGATACATTAATAATCCTTGCTAATTTGTCAGTTAAAAAGAAAAAAAAGGAATTTGGCAGTTCAACATTGACTCAATGTTTCCCTCATGGTTTCTGCATGGGACCACTCACAAATGGAGAGACAAGTCATTATGGCTAGAAAAATCATTATATCATCTCCAAAACAGCAGGGCTTGTCTGCTGCTCCTGGACAGCAGTGGCGAATACTTACAGTGTATGAATGAAGGACAAACCATGAACATGGGATCAGAATCCAGATACCACTGGGTTCTCAGCTCCATGACTTGACAGGTCAGAACTGCCTCAAGGTCTGTCAGTTTTCCTACTACGAAGTACATTTTAAAATGCTGTGAATACAAACAGCAGCTTCATTTCTGTGAAACAAAGATTTTTATGATTTTTTTTAAAAATACAAAAACACTTCTCAGACACTGTCTCACTGCTTCCACTCTGGTTTCTAATTGTACTTTTGAGAAACAACCTGTGATCAACTTCAGATTCTGACCAAATCCTACTCCCTTTCTTTGTGGCTGAGTTGCATTCTGCGCTGACAGTTTGGTTGCATGAACAAAGCTGTGACCTTCTGATGGAGTTGGTCCCCTGGGCTCCATCTAGATAATGGATACTCACTTGTGGGCGGGTGGCTGATGTGAAAGGAATATTGATAACTGACTGTCTGAGATAGGGAGGAAACTAGCCTCACCATGCACACTCATGTTGGATTTTCTGCACAGGACAGATATCAGGCAGCAGTTTTTCATTGAATGTGACTTCAACACTTCAACACCTTGTATCTTATTTTAAAACCAGGACTAGTAAAAAGATGGTGAAAGGAGAAAAAAGAGAAATAAATATTTTGCAGCAGAGCACGATAATCATGATCCTACATAGAAGAAATAATAAAAAATGTTAAGTGACAGGAAAAATGATTGAATAGTATATACAACAAAACAGGAATACGAAGGATTGGTGAGTTGAGCAGCGTGCGGACGAGCAGGCTTCTACAAGTCCAGAATTTCATTTAGCAGATGCTTTTATCCAAAGCGATGAATATCTGAGAGTAGATACAACACAAGCAAGGATCTAGTCAGGAGAAAACAACCTGGATAAGTGCCATAAAACAAGTTCAAGTGTGATAATAGGACCGTGGTGCCTACAGGCAGTGCAGATGTAGTAGGATTTTTAAAATTATTTTAGTTTTTTTTGCAGTTTGTCAAGTGCAAAGGTGTTCAGTGAAGAGCAGGGATATTAGTCTTTTCTTAAATACTGAGTGAGTCTCTGCAGATGGAACAGAGTTTGGTAACTTGTTCCACTACGACAGAAAGACAGATGAGAAGAGTCTAGCTGTGGACTCCCCCTGTTGTGGTGGTTGGATCAGGTGCATTTATACAGCAGGAAGAAGTGCAGACCTGAATGAGAGAGGTCAGTTAGGACAGAGCTGTTTTCATTGTAGTTTTGAATGTAAGTGCCAGAGTTCTGAATTTTATGCAGGCAGCAACTGGAAGCCAGTGAAGCAATCTGAACAACAGGGTGATGTGCTGTTATTGGCTGGTTGAAAACCAGATGTGCTGCTGAATTCTGGATCATCTACAGAAGTTTGATTGTACATATGGGGAGGCCTGCCAGTACATGGGACAGAGTTGCAGTAGTTGATGACTTGGCAGAGTTTACCCTGATCTTTACTCTGATCATCATCTTACCAGGTAGACTATTTGTTGGGTAGGCACCAAGATACACACTCTCAATTAGCTATGGCCCATAAACTTCCAGAAACTAAATAACAAGACCAACAAATTGTGTGGTTGGAGTGTAGTCACATGTACCGGATGACCAAACATCTGGTGCTCACATCTGCATTTTCTCCCAAGATGAACAAACTATAATCCTAAACCAACATGAGAGATTTAAAATATAACACTGGCTAAAAGCAACACAGCTGCTGCCCAAAGTAGGAAGTAAAGCTGGCAAAAAACATCAAATGTGTGAAAGCACAAGTTAACAGGCTAATTAATATCACTGCCCGACCATTCAGGAATGGTGTGACTAATTATAACTGTGTGCTCCGTTTAACATGGTGCTTAGATGTAGGACTCTTTAAATCACAATGCATCACAAGATTGTATATTAAAATTACAAATGTGGTCTGTTGAATGCTCTTTCATTAAATGTTAAATAAGTAATACATAATTATTCCAATGAAAGAAATACATGTAGTATAATGAAACAGAAATACCCTGAAATAATTGCAAAATTGTTCTTTAAATGGATTTTGCAATAAACCCTATTTTTTCAATTATTACATTTATTCATATATGTATTGCCATATTTCCCAATTTCAGGTTTATGTTGTATCAATTTATTTCAAAGGAACATGTGACAGTCCATAGTAGTCTCTTTATTTTGCTCACAAGAAAGAACAAATAAAGTAAGAAAAATAAAATTCTTTTTGTGGTGTAGTGTGCGCGAGACAACCCACGGCAACGAATTTAATTCTCTGCCAGGGTGGGTCTTGTTACCCTCCATAAGGCTCGAGGTTGGATTCTCCTAAAACTGGCCGGACGAATCACCATGAAGTGTAGAGTCAGAAGGCGGGCTCAACTAAGTGACGACAGAGGCGTGACGATTCTGACAGAAACAACCGGCGCACAATAAACAGTTATCTTTTGACTCGGCTTTAGCCACAGCCCTTAAAGATTTGAAACTAAAATTCAACTTGAAAGATAAAGAAAGGACGGCACTGAAGTGTTTCATTGAGAAGAAAGACGTATTTGGACTTATGCCGACGGGATATGGCAAATCCTTAATATACCAGTTGGCTCCGCTGGTTGGGAAGCTAATGGGACTTAGCTACAATCCGGCGCTCTAGGAACTACGTCAGCCTATTTGTTGAGCTGATTGGTTGTATACCTACCCAATTGCTGCAAAGTGATTTGAAAGACAACCTTTTAGCCCGCCTCCCTCCCTGTCGAGCGTTCCTAGACCCTTGTGTCTTAAGAGCTGGGTCTAGCGCGGCTAGGCTAGTGTGGAGGATGTATTCAGTCATCTCCCCTATTCTTTCAGCTGCAGACCTGTTGATGTTTAACAATTTGGGGACTTACACTTACAGACACTATGCATATCATGGCAATCTTGAGTTTCCGATGAATACTATAACTCTGAATTTTCTATGATGGACTCATTGAAACCATCCATCCATCTATTATCTATACACCGCTTCATCCTCATTAGGGCAGCGGACACCCTGGACATGTCACCAGTCTATCACAGGGCTACATCTAGAGAAAAACAATCACACCCGCATTTGCACCTGTGGACAATTTAAAGTTACCAGTTAACCTCAGCTTGCTTTTGAACTGTAGCTGGAGTACCCAGAGAAGACCCATGCATGCAAGGGTAGAACATGCAAACTCCATGCAGAAAGATCCCAGGAAGGCCGGGATGCGAACCGGGGATCTTCTTGCTTCAAGGCAAAAGTGCTAACCACCAATGTACAGCCCCATTATAAAACAATTTTTAAAAATGTTGCATTTCTTTGATCATTTCAAAAAAATCATAAATCATATTTGTATAAAGACTGAACAGTGATTTGGTGGTTAGCACCATTGCCTTGCAGCTAGAAGATGCCCGGTTCGTATCCCAGCCTGCATTTAAAATTCTTGTTCTCCTCAGAGAACCTTTCACTATCTGCAAACTGAACTACACTAATAATGAAGCCAATTTCCAAGAGAACTCATTGGTCAGTAGACAGTGTTTTTATACCCAATCTGTTATCTGGGCGGCATGGCTCAGTGGGTAGAGTGGCCGTCTTGCAACCGAAGGGTTGCCGGTTCGATCCTCGCCCCGTCATGCTCGAGGTGTCCCTGAGCAAGACACCTAACCCCGAATTGCTCCTGATGGGTCGTGGTTAGCGCCTTGCATGGCAGCTTCCGCCATCAGTGTGTGAATGTGTGTGTGAATTGGTGAATGTGATGTATCATGTAAAGTGCTTTGGGTACCTTGCAGGTACAGTAAAGTGCTATATAAATACAGACCATTTACCATCTGGAACAAAATCTACTCCAAGGTGAAAGTGAAGCGGACTTTGCTAACCTCAAATCCTACTTTGTAGTACAGGTCTCTGGTCATCTGCCTTTTCTACTTAAACTCTGTTGTCATCTCAGCTCTTCCACTCCCACTTTCCACTTCCATCACCAGATCTTCCCTGACCCGCACCTTCTTCCAACGTGTTCCTCAGTGTATAAACTGCCAGTCCACCGGCTACACTTTGAAAGACTGCCTCAGTTTGTATTCTGTCTGTTTTTGATTTCGTCTTAAACCTTGTTTTTGTCTGCTTCCCCTTTCTGCTTTATTTGGTTCTCTGAAGTCTGCAAGGTAAATTTTTTGGTCGTAGAAAACTGATTTGTACTTTTACATGCTTGTTTTTGTGCCATGCTTTTGTTTTTTGTTTTTGTTTTTTAAATTTGGGACATGACAGCTGTGTTATCGCTTGGGTCCATGCAGTCTCTGCTGAGGAGACAGAAGAGTCATACTCATTTACAGATGCTGTAAATGGCAGGAGTGCAGCTAAGTCAAAAGAAAAATGAGCTTTCTTGCAACTGAACCGAGGTTGTCTCTTTTTCAGCTGCTGGAGACACTTTGTATAATTTGTCTGTCCACATTTAAATGTGTCCATCCATTTTTGACCACTTATCTGGGTATGGATCACAGTGGCAGCAGACAAAGTGAGTTCAGTTCTGTCATCCCTGTTTCCTGCCTTGTGTTTCAGTTCTTCCTGTGGGACTCCAAAGCTCCCAGCTCAGATAATGCAGTCCATCCAGCACATTGTGGGTCTGATGCAGAGCCTCCTTCCAGATGTGGAAAAGCTCCTCAGGGAGGTGGTCAAGGGGCATCCCAATCAGGGGACACAGTGTGAGTGATAGGAGTTGCATGTCCCAGCCTTCAATAATACTGTAACTCATCTTGCCTTCTCTCAATTGATCCCAATTTAGAGGAGCACGGTCGCCCCGGGGGAAATTGCAGGGTTATTCCATTAGCCCAGGTTGGTCCATTTTAGCTGAGCCATGCTTGGTCAGTCCATGAAAACACACATTTCCACTGCAGCCTTACATCAGGAGATGAAACACTGAGCTGCACTGCTGGGACTCTGTAGCTTAGCAGAATCAGAATATGGAGCATCCAGAGCCCACAGGCCATCGGGGACAGGTTTACTGTGTGTTCCCAGAGTCAGAACCAAAAACAGTGAAGCGGCATTCTGCTATTATGCTCCTCACCTGTGGAACAAACTTCCTGAACAACGGAGGTCTGCTCAAACTGTCGGCTCTTTTAAATCAGGTCTGAAAACCATATTGTTTACCAGGGGCGATTCTAGGATCAGAGGTTTAGGGGTGCTGAGCACCCAGAGGTGCCCAGCCAGGCGAGATAAATTTCTTCATTGTTTTGTACGTTTTAATGCAGTTTCACTCCCACATTTGTGAAAGAAAAGCATAACACTTTTTGAAAAGGTCTGTGACTAAACCATCTAGTCTGATAAAGTTTATTTAAATGCTGAATCACCGCAAAGGAGGAATGCACTGGAATCTTAAAAGAAACATATCGTCGTCCTAATTTCTGGGAAAAGACGACTCATTTAGATACAGCAGCTCCTCAACATACACATAAACAGCATGTATGTTTCTGGAGTAAACCAGCCCCCTATACCAAGCACCAAAAAAACAAAACAAAAATGGACCGAGGACTTAGTTTTTGACTTTTATTTGAAATGTGATGCACAGCATTTCTTTCCCTGGTCTGCACGCTCTCATCTCCCAGAGTCTCTCCTTGTTCTCTTCCTTTTATAGTGAAATTAAACAAACAGAAAAACAAATAGATAATTAGGAAAATGTAATGATGTTCTGTTTAGAATGAAGTCCACTGATATCTGTTAAGTGTGCTTCTGGAAAGCATTTAACGTGGGGAGAACACATAACCTCCATGACATATATGTAAAATTATATTGTGAATGGATGTTTTTCTTTGTCATCTTAACAGTTACTGTTTTGCTTGCCACTATTCTACGTTTGTTTTCTTACCTGGTTCTTCCTGACCTTGCACTCTTTCTTCTCCTTCCCCTTTTTCATCTCTCCCTCTTTGGACTGACAATCATACACAAATAGATTGTATTCAGCTAGAGGAAAAATTATATAAATATGAAAAAATACCCATAAGAATACAAATAAATAACGTCCTCTCTCTCTCTTTGTAATGTCAATCTAAAGGCAAATAACCAAACAATGTGTTTCATATCTGATAACAGATATAAACACTGATACATTGATCCAACTTACAACATTACTCGATAGATAAACCATTTGATCTTACACTCTTACCTGAACCTGGCTCTTTTCTTCGAAAAAAACAATCTTATGTCCATGATGAGGCTGTCTGTCTGCACACTCACACAATAGGAGTTATAATGTTAATGGGCATCCGGTCAGTTAGCTAGTCAGTAGCACCTTGGCTTTAATATTAATTCATGCTAACTCCTACCTAACAACATAAACAGTAACCTTTGATCAAATGCAGCAAAAATGAGGACTGGTAATGATAATAATGTGTTGGTACTGAGTGGTAGAAGTTCAAACCAAGTACCCACACCACTACAGCACATTACCTTCTGTGGGGCAGCGCTTAGCTCTGCAAGTAGCGGCTCAGAGCCCGAGTTGGGAAAGTTGAGCAGGATCAAACCATTTTGAGGCAAGATGGGGGGATGGGGGTGCTGTATTTCTGTTGTTAAAACATTACGTATCAACCAAGTACTGTATGGTTTTTTACACTTTTCTGGTTTGTTAAAAAAAAGGACATGCGATACAAAAATAAAAATAAATATCTTTTAAATTTTAGGGGTGCTGGGATTCAATTTGGGGGTGCTGAAGCACCCCCAAAAATGGGCTAGAAACGCCTATGTTGTTTACTGCAGCTTTCTCTTAGATGCTCAGTCTATTTTCTTGTCTTTGAATCCACTTTTATAATCTTAATGTCAACTTTTATGTTTTATTTCTATCATTTCAATGTATGTCTACCTTTAATTCATTTCTGTGAATGCATTTCTTTGCAATAACGGTAATCGGTGATAGATTACTTTTTATTTTTTATGGATGCCACACCAGTGCAGGTGTGGACTCGCAGCTGTCCACATGTGCAGACCATTTACCCACAATTAAACACTGTCCCCCCAAAAACACCCACAAGCCACAACTTTAGTTACAGCGAAGTGATGAAAAGTGAAGTGGCTGGGCTTGGCAATCACGACCCAGGTGTGAGGTTTATTTCCAGAGTGAGAGGCGTTCGAACAAACGGATCGGCAACCGTTATCTGCACTTCACATCGTCATCTCCAGTCAGCTATTGTTACCTGCTGAATGTTAAGCACACTTATAGAACAGTAGGCTATGCAGGTCCTGTCGGAGTGGAGAAAAACAATAGCAGGCCTCTTTTTTTTTTACCGCTGTCACAAGTGGAAACACACACACACACACACACACACACACACATGCACACACATGTAAATCACAAAATACAATTTAATGCTTGAAGGTTGTGTGGACATTTTAATTTTCTTGGATGTTCAAGAATGAGTCATACAATGTGACATCTGCAGGAATAGGGCATTTGCCGTCATCTGCGCTTCTACATGACACACACACTTAAAATCTGTATGGGAACAAAGGGATGAATCACCTTTTGGAACTGTCTTTCAGGAGCATTGGAGGCTGGGTTTTGAGGAATTTCAATCAGGATGCTCCAGATGGGACACGTCAGCTGTAATTGGTGGCTCTGCAGGTCATTCTCTCATGGCCACTCGTGTTACATGAAGCAGTTCTCTCCTTGCTCTTCTCTTCTCCTGTGTTTCTCTTTCAGATTGCTGACACAAAGCCAGAGAAATGCTCCTGGGTTTGCCTCACTGACCACTGCAGCTACAGGCTTTCATAAAACTTTATATGTGCAGCTTTCTGTTTCCAGGGATTGAATGAGGTTTGTCAAAAGAATGCGAGCTCAGTAGAAAGCTCTGTATATTGATCTCATAGATTTTACCGCTCTCTATATTTAATGTTTATTATTATGGATTGCTAGTTGCAATTTAGCACTCTCTGCACACAGGCCTGAACAAACAGCAGCGTTCAAAGGTAATAAAATGTGTTCTTTACACAAATGCTGTCAATATACTGAATCGCTCAAGAATCACTTCTCTGTAATAAAAATGTCATATTGACAATAGCATCATATACACTGTACAGTATGTATAAAGCTCTTTATCAATTTATGCCCGAGGCTTTCATTAAACTGACAGCAAAGAACACAGAAAAACGAGAAGCTTTTTGAAAAAAAAAAAAAGGCTCAATTGTTGTTGTATTTACACTACTGTTGGAAAGTTTGGGGTTACTTAGAAATGTCATTACTTTTGAAAGAAAAGCATTCTGTTCTTCCATGAACATTAAATTAATCAGAAATACAGTTTAGACATTGTTAATGTGGTAAATGACTATTCTGGCTAGAAATGGCTTATTTTTAATGGAATATCTAGATAGGGGTACAGAGGAACATTCCTAGCAACCATCATTCCTGTGTTCTAATGCTACATTGTGTTAGCTAATCGTGTTGAAAGGCTCATTGATGATTAGAAAACCCTTGTGCAATTATGTTAGCACATGAATAAAAGTGTGAGTATTCAAGGAAAACATGAAATTGCCTTGGTGACCTCAAACTTTTGAACAGTAGTGTATACTTCTTCAGTGTTTCAGTTGTGTTTTAGATGTTAGTTGCGTAAAAATTACTCAAATTTAGTGCCATTGGGAACCACTAATAACCAGATCTTGACCTCAGAAACAGCAGTTTTGCAAAAAAAAAAAAAAAAACCCATCCATTTACTAGCTTTTCTACAGCTTTCAGCTACATCTAAACATCCTCATCAGGAGATGAAACTCCATCTGCTGGTGCAGATCATAAGACATAGTTGAAAGTTTCAATGATGATGAAGCCATAAAACCACAAGATCTGATTTGAAGGCATGGCTATCCTACAATACAACTTTGAGTTTGTACTTTTAAATCATTTGTTGTAAACTAATCAGAGAGCAGAACCTTTAGCGTGCTGCTATTTTGCAACACAATGCTGAAGTCATGTAGTCGTGATGGGGAAAGAGCACAGAGGGGGAGGAAGTACGTAACCTGCAGGGCATGACTCTCCCTTACGACCTCCTGGAGAAGCTCATCACTGTCAGGCGAATAGCTGATGTCATGTGTCATGTATCTGTCTGCAGAGTTAACAACACAGAATATCAGCCACTTAAACTGCTCTACTGTGATGGAAAGTACATTTACTCAAGACTTTGTAGTTTACTTGAGTCTTTTCCTTTCCTATTAATTTATACATTTACTTTACTACATCGCAGAGAGAAGTATTACTCCATTGAGGAACATGGTGGACATTTGTACAGCTGTTTGTCTGCTTGTTAGCAGCATTACTCAATAACAGACTAACAGATTTGGGTGAAATTTTCAGGGAAGGTCAGAAATGACACAAGGACCAACTGATTAGATTTTGGCAGATATGCAGCTTACAGTCTGAATCCATGGATTTGTTAAAGATTTCTGTATCATTGCAAGACAGCAGCATGGCGTCACTGTAACTATGACAACTGAAAGCTATGTCAGCTGCCTGCTGACGATCACATGATTGCGATCCAACTACAAATCGACTGCTGTGGACCTTTCGGGACATGTCCATCAGAAATGAAACAAGGAACGACTGACTAAATTGTGGGGGGGTTTCTAAGTCCCTTCAATTCCTGCCGCCCGCTACATATTTAGGTCACACAACTTGGTATAGGCACATAATGTACACATACATAACACACTCTTGTGCTCAGTGTAAGGCCATTTTGTTTGTGGGTACATCTATATTAAATGACCACATTCTATGGTGCCGTGATTTCTGATCATCAATAACTAATAAATAAATGCTGCATTTCTCAAAAAACAAAAAAACAAACTACATTTCTGACAATGCCATAAAGGGGAATAAACAGCCTTGGCGGAGTACTGCGCTCTCTGAATGCTTTTCTTGTTTGAGTTTATTCAGACACAGTTTTCTCCTGTGCCTCACAATTCAGTACAGACAGAGTCATTTCAGTTTCTATGACCCACACAACCTCTTGGAGTTTTTCATATTTAAAATCCCTGAAGGACACAATTACCACCGTGCAAAATTGTTGTGAGGCCTGTTAGTCTAAATTAACCAGAATAAGTCAGAAAAATTCATTTCAGAAAAAAAGAACATTGATGAAAATGTGTAATATTTACAACCTTGAAATAGCCAGCAAAGAGAGCAAAATGTACAAAGAGAGGACAAGTTTCTGTTTGCTGTGTGTGGAACATGACCACTTTATATTAGGACTGCAGGAGTTTCATATAGACTCAGCCTCAATCTCGATATCATGACTGTGACTGTAATTTAAATATATCTGCTCTCCTTCCAGGTTATACCAGACTTCTATAGTAAATACTGTATCTGTGTCTGCTAAAGTCGTCTGATGTATAGCTTGGTTAAGAATGTAGTGATGTACAGTCAGCAGCAATGCGTCTCGATGATCCTCTTGTCATTTTATTCATATATGGGCTATAATACAGTGTATGAATAAGTGTTTATTACTCCGCCAAGGAGCACGGCGGAGTTACGTGACGATCAGGACATGTTTGTCTGTCTGTTAGCAACATTACTCAAAAACGAACTAATGTATTTGGGTGAAATTTTCAGGGAAGGTCAGAAATGACACAAGGACCAATTGGTTAGATTTTGGCAGTGATGTGGCTTATAGGCTGGATTCACAAATCTGTTAAATATTTCTGTATAATTGCGAGATTGCACAGCATCACTGTAACTACGACAAGTGAACACTACGTCAGCTGTGACAATCACATGATTGTGATCCTCCTCCAAAATCGACCGTTGCAGACTTATCAAGACTTATCCATCCGAAATGATACAAGGAACAATTGATTAAATTTTGGAGGTGTTTCCGAGTCCCTTTGATTCCCACCGCCCGCTACATATTTAGGTCGCGCGATTTGATTCGGTATTCGTACATAATGTACACATGCATAACACACACCTGTGCTCTGGCAAGGACATTTTGTTTGTGGGTACATCTACAAATATTAAATGGCGCCATGATTTCTGCCACAAATTTTTTCAAAATTTCATCTGTTGGAAATGATACAATGACTGAGCAGCCTTGGCGGAGTACTGTACTCTCTGAGTGCTTTTCTTGTTTATAGTTTAGAGAATGTTTCAGATCCAAGATGCAACTGGCAGGAGGGTGAGACAGAGAAAACGGTGCAATTCTAAATCCCTCTGCTCCTTCAGCACCACAGATTTACCAACTCACAGCACACTTAATCTGCTGATATATCAGAGCCGCAGTTGGAGCCAAAGAGTCTCATTTCAAAAACCTCAGTCAGATAAAGGATCAATGACTCAGAAAGATGCCCCTGCACTCTCTCTGCAACCAGAGGGTGGAGAGGGGGGTGGGAGGTTAACAAGAGTGATGCATTTTCATTTCAAATCTGCTGAAATCCTGCCGTGGCTCTGTAAATATGGAACAAACAAAGTGCTTCAGGCTAATCAACACAATAAAGTGGCAGTAGGAACTGGCATACTATCCAAATGTGCTAACCAGCTAAACATCAACAATCCCTCTCCAGAATCACAGCCATCTTTAACTACCAACAAAACAATCCAGTCTGTGTCCAGCTGGTGTTGATGGTCTCTGTTTTCATACTTACTGGACTGTACATATTAGCAGCATGTAACGTTTGGTCTTATCCTTGTTATCTTGTTAGCTGATGTAAAGTATCTTCCTGCACATATGTTTCAGAGCTATCTGCACAATAAAATCCATATGATTAAGATTCAACTGGTTCAGTGTTGAAGCATCGTGAGAAAGATTGATGAGTTATAACAATAAAAACAGGCAAAACCAAGAATGAAATGACAGTTTTTTCATTCATGTCACAACAACACCGTCAACCTGGCTCTCCTCTTCATTCTGCAGTAGAGAGTGACACGGGAGTGGGTTTTCACTCCTGTCCCATCCCACTCTCACAGAAAAAAATCTTGTCCCGTCCCAATCCCAGGCCAGAGTAAAAAAAAAATCCTGTCCCATCCCACTCCTGGTAAAATGGCTCCCACTCCCATCCCACTCCCGTTCAGAATGACTCCCACTTCGGTACAGAAGTGGGAGTACCGTGGAGCGGTACAGAAGTTTTGCAAGAGCGGTACACGTTTTGCAAGCGGCATACGGCGTGTTAACGCCGTCACACTCGACTCTCGTGAAGCTGAGCAATATTTCCGACTTCCCTGCCATTTCTGTCAGCTTAATAGATAGGTCCTTACTTCTTACTTTGTGTTGCAAATCAGTTTTTAGCACATCAGATTCTACGCCAGTGTTAACTCCCTCCATTGCTGTTCTTCTTCTTTGAATTACGGCGGAGAGAAGCGGCCGGAAGCACTGTTGGCTTCTGGGCCGTGTAGATCTTTTCACTTCCATTACAGTGTAGGCTTATTGGCACAAAAACTACAAAATGGCTGCGCATGTCATAAATTAGATTTTGTCTTATTGATTGGTCCCCGCTCCCGTCTGCTCCCGTTAACTTTTTATCCTGTACCGTCCCAATCACGTGATCAATAGTAAAGCTGACTCCCATCCCGCGGGAATCCTGAAAAAATGTCAGTCTCTATTCTGCAGCACCTGGACTCAGCAGGAACCTACGCCAGGATCCTGTTGGTAGATTTCAGTTCTGCTTTTAACACAGTCATCCCTGCCCTGCTCCAGGACAAGCTCCTCCAGTTGAGTGTGCCTGCCTCCACCTGCAGATGGATCACAGACTTTCTGTCTGACAGAAAGCAGCATGTGAAGCTGGGGAAGCAAGTCTCCGAGACCAGGACCATGAGCACCGGCTCCCCCCAAGGCTGTGTTCTTTCCCCACTGCTGTTCTCCCTATACACAAACAGCTGCACCTCCAGGCACCAGTCCGTCAAACTCCTGAAGTTTGCAGATGACACCATCCTCATCGGACTTATCTCTGATGGGGATGAGTCTGCTTAAAGACTGGAGGTAGACAAGCTGGTGACCTAGTGCAGCAGGAACAACTTGGAGCTCAACGCCCAGAAGACAGTGGAGATGGTGGTGGACTTCAGGAGGAACACAGCCCTCCCTGCTCCCATCAAGCTCTCTGACTCCACAGTGCTCACCGTGGAGTCTTTCCGCTTTTTGGGATCCATCATCTCCCAGGACCTAAAGTGGGAGATGAACATCACTTCCATAACCAAAAAGGCACAGCAGAGGATGTACTTCCTGAGGCAGCTGAAGAAGTTCAACCTGCCAAATACTATGATGGTGCACTTCTACACGGCCATCATAGAGTCCATCCTCCTCATAAATCCTCCATCACTGTCTGGTACCCTGTAGCCACCGCTCGGGACAAGACCTCTGCTGAGAAGGTGATCGGATGTAACCTGCCATCCCTCCAGGATCTGTACACCTAAATGGTAAATGGTTGTATTTATATAGTGCTTTTATCCAAAGCGCTTTACATGATACGTCACATTCACCCATTCACACACACATTCACACACTGATGGCGGAAGCTGCCATGCAAGGCACTAACCACGACCCACCAGGAGCAATTAAGGGTTCGGTGTCTTGCTCAGGGACACCTCGACATGAGCTCGACAGGCCGAGGATCGAACCGGCCTTCCAGTTACAAGACGGCCACTCTACCCACTGAGCCATGTCGCTCCTTTAGGACTTTAAGGCGTGCAACCAAGATCTTGGCCGACCCCTCTCACCCTGGACACAAACTTTTTTGAACCCATCAGGACTAAAATGTCTCGCCACAAGAACAGCTTCTTCCACTTTGCTGCATTGCTGATAAACACTGCCCGTGCCACTGCAAATCAGCTCTGTTGACTATATTAATTACTACTGCGTAGTAACTGCACATACCTTGTCTATTCTAACCATATTTCTTACATCTCTTTACTTACTATTTTATTTTATTTTATCTGTACTTGCACCAAGAGCACCAGAGAAAATTTGTTGTAAGTGTAAAAACCTACTTGGCAATAAAAACCAATTCTGAAACACGATGTCATTACGTTACATTACGCTACTTACTTCTTTTTTTTCAGCTACAACTAATTTATTTCCATTAAAGTTTTTTAGTACTTCTGCTAAGGAGACAGAGCCTTGGTGAAGGTTGCGTTTGTTTCTCGGTCTGTCAGCAAGATTACAAAAATATACCAGACTGAGTTTCATGAAATCTGGTATAGAGATGGAAAAAAGAAGAATCCATTTAATTTTGGTGCAGATGTGGACTACTTTCAAATCACTTTAAAACAGTGAGATGGGGCATTGACCTGGAAAGCAGTCTGTGCTCTCCCAGTGACCAGAGTTATACGAAGTCGCATTTGAACACAAGGTCTTTGTCCATCAGTCAGGTCAGACAGAGCAGTAATGTGTAGCACTTGTAATGGAATTATGTTACCTTTAGGTGGGCTAAGGGTTAGGCTATGTAAAGGTTCGGCTCTGGGCAGGGCCGGATTGGGAGTCAAATTCGGCCCGGGACTTTTTGGACCAGACCAGCCCACCTGTGCCCACCAGGTGGGCAGGTTTGTGAAAAGTGAATGGTTTCCAGAGATGACTGGTGTGGGGTGATCCTGTTGTTCAAGTTACTGCTGTGTGTGACTGGCTATGTTCATATGCAGTCAAAAACCCTTTCTTAACCGGAATATTAGCAATAACCCGGTTGTGTACGGCCATGTAAACACCCGCAAAAACCTGAATATGATCATATTCCGGTTTTTAGAAACCCGAATAAGACCCCTGGGTTACTCCTTTTCTAACCCGAATATCTCGTCATATAAACGCACATCGGAATTTCCCCATAGAAAGAAACATTAGTTTGTGTTCTGCGCATGTTTCATCCGAAAGGAATCTTGGTCTTTTGAGTACGGCAACTACTTGTATGCCGCGTCTGGCGCGTGACCCACCGGAAATACACAAGGAGAGGTAATCAGACATGGCGAAACCCACACACGGCATCACAGCGCCACACAGCGTCAGCACATTGTCACACAACAGGAGTAACTCTGTCCGTTTAGGCATGTAAACGGGTTATTTCAAATGTTTCAGAAACCGGAATATTGACCTTAACCCCAATATTGATGGCATATAAACGTAGTCACTGAATGAAGCTGATGTGCTTCAAACAAAGGAATGGAGCGGATTCCAGGTGGGAGAGAGGCTGCTGGTGATTGGTTCAGGTGTTGTGACGGACAGTGAGGAGGTCCAGTAATGTGGAAGTGACTGACTGTGACTGATTGCGACTGGCAGGTGTCTTGTTCATGTTGGGAATCTTGATGGCCAACAATGAACTTTTACAGAGTGACTATTGCAGAGTGAGTGCTACGAATGTGATTTGCTGTTATTTTTGTCCAAATGACAGCAAAGAAATGCCAGAGAGAACGCCATTACACGAAAAATATCACATTATAAGGAAATTGGGATGTTTTTTTAATATAATGAGGAAAATATAAAAATACATCCAGTTTTTTATGGTGATAGCATTGTGCTGCCATTATATAGACTTTATTAAAAGGACGAATATGTATTTATGGTACAAAGACATATTTATTTGTGAAACACTCTACATCTCGATGTTTATTCATTTGCATGTTATTTAGCCAAATAAAATCCTGTCTGGTTTTCAGAACTGACTAATCTTAATGGGAATACAGCTGTACTGAACATATTTTCTTTAGTTTTAAGGTTTTATTGTTGTTGATCATTGTTGTTCTGCACATTTTTGCATATTTCAAAGCGAAAGCTCAACCCTACACCAGGCTTGCTTTGTTGATGTCTATGTTGCTTTTTGAAATATTAATAATGTACCGCTGTCTTTTTGAATCACTAATGCTAATATTAAAGGACGTGCACAGCACAGGTAGTGGTGGAGACTAATCTAATTCCATTGAGGAACCCAGGAGGCTTGGACCAGCCCTGACGGTACACTGTTATTTTTAGTCCTGAGTATATTATGATGGAGCTCCTCTGTTAACTCCTGATAGACTGTAACCTTCTCATTCACTGCAACTGAATGATTCTTTTAATCAGACAGGTCACATGCTGATATTAAATATCTAAAATACTAAAAATTTAATGATGAGGTGGTTTGATTTTGAGCAAACATGGATTCTTGGAACCTTTCCAAATGTGCATTAAACATATACAGCTTGTTACTAATGACTAAACATGTTCCTGATCTTGGATCATGAATGAAGTCTAAGTTGAAGCTATATTTTACAAAACGGATACAGTAGCAGTCAAAAGTTTAGATACCCCTACTCCTTCATGATTCTTCTTCATGTTTAGTTTTTTCTTACATTGTAGAAAAAAATGAAGAGATGAAATCTATGAAAAATACAAATGTTGTCAGATAAAAGAAAGGCAAATAGAGCGAAAGTCATCCAGATTTCTGGTCTGATGTCTATTCCTTGTCTTTCTTTTCCAGTTCTCTTTTTCTTCTTGGTCTCCCTTAGTAGTGGTTTTCTTTGTAGCAGTTTCACCATGGAGGTCTGATTCACACACTCTGATGTTGACATGTGTCTTGACTGTGGGAAGCACTGATGTGGACTCTAATGTGAACTGCAGTTAATTGTTGATTTCTGAGGCTGCTAACTCTAATGAACTTCTCTCTGCAGCAGAGGAAACTCCTGATCATTCCTGGGAGAGTCTACAGAGGAGTCAAAGAACTTAAAATTCTCTGGACCAGCTGACCTTTATGTCTGTAAGTACGATAATTCTCTATTTTTCCCCCAATTAAATGGTTCTTACCATAATATAGATTACTACAGTAGATAAACTGGATCTTTTTCTATATATAAACACCACTTGAACATAGCACAAATGTTGCTTTCAGACAAGCAAAGCAGACAAGAAATCTTGGTGAAAGTTGACAAATATCACCTTTAAACTGGAAGCTATTTCAGGTAATGTCGCTATAAAGCTGCGTAACATATTACTGACAGTCTGCAGAATAATCATCAAGTTGAACAATTACTACTTTCAAAAATCTAAGATATGACACAGATTTGGTTTTGTTCACGACATAATTCCATACTTGTTATTTCAGAAATTACTGCTTTTGTGTATCAGCCTGCTCATAGTACTCAAAACTGCACATCAAGTGAACAAATGATTTTATGCAGCGTGACTCAAGCCTCGCCTCTGTATTCCTGGCCAGTCTGAATGATTGCACTGTGAAGTGAAGTCACTCTGTTGCTTCTACGAGCAATGACGTAGAGGACACAGCCCAGACATTATCAATCAGACTCAGACAGGGAAATACGCAGGAGCTCTCCTGGCACTACCACCACCACAGTGAGGATGGGGAGGGTGTGGCCCTCATTCACTTCCCAGTTCCTGTAATGGTATCTAAAACCCCCCATTTTGGATATAAGTTCTTTATCCTTCAGTGAAAGAAGCTCCTGGCATTTTCTCAGTATTGAACCCTGTCAGGTCAGCATGAAATACAGGCAGCATATCAAGAAGACTGTGTCCAATCTGGCTAATGAATTCAATAATACTGCTGCTGTTGGCTACAAGCCTCTCCAGGATGAATGGTTTTCCTCTACGATGCCAGTAGGATCTGAATGAGCTTTTAGACGTGGAAGTGGCTGCTTACTCACATTTTATCCATTCATTCTTATATTCATTCATAAGTCTACTGACTTAGTGCAGTTGTTCCATAGTGGCCGTGAAGAGGCATTAGCGGATAAAAGAAAAATCGAGAGAAAATGTACTCATCTTCAGGGCACTACTGGTGAACTTTATATATTCTGAGTCTATAAAGAATGTTCACAGAATTAGTCATAAATACACAGGCAGTACAGAAACCAGAAAGTGTGAGAATGTAGGAGAAAAATGGAGGACATGGTGAAGAGGAAGTGTTAAGGATGTGTTGACAAGCGTGAAGACCGTCACCTGGTTCCTCCCCGATCAGCCACAAGACTGAAGAGATCAAACACAAACCACTGAGCTGAACAGGTTCTTCAGCGGGTTTAACAAGGACTTCATCCTCCATCATCACACATTCCTCAACTGCCACACCACTTAACACCTCATGGCTCCCATCTGTCCAACTGCTCTCTCCTCCTGCCATTCTGATGCTTTCACACCTTTCTCATCATCCATTGACTCCAGACTCCTCATCTCCATACATCCATCCGCTAGCTGTAACTTACACTTTGGATAGGTCACCAGTCCATGCCAGGGCTAACACAAAGAGACAGGCAATGCACACTGACACTTACACCTACAGACAATGTAGAATCACCAGTTTACCTGCTATACATGTCTGTGGACTGTGGAGGAAGTCAGAGCACCTTCCAAAAAAGTGTTGTAACAGTGAAGAAGGTTGCACCAGCCTCCAACCCATGGTGAAGGAGTGATTGGAGACTCTATAGCCAGTACCATGGTCACCTGCACCCCACTGCCCTAAGCTATAGGTGAAGAAAAAACTCTGCCTTGTATGTGTTTCTTTAAGCGAATCACAGCTGCACTGGACTGAACTAAGAACAGGATGCTGTGGTTCCAAAAAGAGTGATGGGGGATAGTTGTTCTGGTGGAACAGTCTGACATGCAGAGACTAAAACATAATCATTTAGCTAAAACCTGCAAAATAAAACACCACAAAAAACAATAAAAGAATTTCATGACTTTCAACAGCTGAAACCTGATTATACTTTAGCTCCTGAGGAATTCACTGAACTCGTCACTATCTGCTCTCTGGCCTGCCTAGAGGACATCACTCGCTCTCATTATCACAGCTGAGCTACTAACATCACCAATGGCTCTTCCCACTCTGGACACCACATGTTTGACCTGTTGCCCTGTGACAGATGCTACAGGTCACTCAAAGCACAAACAAACAGACTCAGGGACAGTTTCTTTCTGAGAGTTGTCACCACACTGAACAATCACAAACGGAACACATGCCACTACTGATCTCCATAAATGTGATCACTATGAATACATGTACAATATACTGTACCTCTGGAGACCATAAATGTTTGTACGACATTTGAATCCATCTGATAGCTGTTCCAGTGTTTCAGTGTCTCAAATGAAATATCTGTGCAATAACTTTATCAATGCACAATGTCCATCATTTCATGTGCAATATCATATTACTAAAAAAGAAAAAATGCATCTCCTGATATTGATATTTTTTGTATATATAGACGTACATGCATATTTTGTAAAAAAAAAAAAAAGTTTCTTCCTAAGTCTATTAATATTTGCTTTTGTACATTCAAACTGGAGAAGCGCTCCTAATTTTGCTGTATTAAATACAGTGACAATAAAAGCATTCTGATTCTGATTCTGAACTCATTGAAACCACACATGATTTCCAGCACTATGTGGTTCTTGCAGAACTATGCCAGACCCATATCGCTGTATGTACTTTGTCCACAGCAAGTCCCTCCAGTTGGTCTTGAAATGTGGACTTTTGCAGAACAGCCTTCCATCTATCATCTCCAACCCATATTTCGAGAGTACAACAGACCGTAGGGTTTTTACCTGATTCTTCCGTAGCACTCCTACTAGAGCCATAGCCAGAATCATGGCTTTTTCATGTCCTGATGTAACATCAAAGGCTGCACAGAGGGGTAGTGGTTAGCACTTTCGCTTTGCAGCAAGAAGATCCCCGGTTCAAATCCCGGCCTGGGCCTGGGATCTTCCTGCATGGAGTTTGCATGTTCTCTTTGTGCATGTGTGGGTTTTCTCCGGGCACTCCGGCTTCCTCCCACAGTCCAAAAATATGCTGAGGTTAATTGGTGACTCTAAATTGCCCATAGGTGTGAATGTGAGTGTGATTGTTTGTCTGTATATGTAACCCTGCGACAGATTGGCGACCTGTCCAGGGTGTCCCCTGCCTTCGCCCGAGTCAGATGGGATAAGCTCCAGCACCCCCCGTGACCCTAGTGAGGATAAAGCGGTGTATAGAGAATGGATGGATGGATATATCATCAAAAGGCACAAAAAAGCTCCTCAGTGTCCACTGCTAACAGCCTCTACAACATCACTTGTTCCTCACATTGGTGATACAGAATGTACATATTGTAGATTTATATTTACTCATTACTCATTTTTCTGTGAATGCTGTGCAAAGTGTTCAAGCCTCTTGTGTTAATTATATTTTATTAGCTATTCTGTATGCATCACTGCACAAGGTTGTTGAATTTTATCAGTTTGCTGCCCTCATTTAAATAAGTGTTGCCACTGTAACACATATGTTTTTCTATGGGAATAAAATGAAGGACCTTTGAAAAGAAAGTACCTTCCATCACTCACACAGCAAAATATTCATTTCTTCTTTGCAATGTGTCAGTTGAAAACTGTTGAAAAAGTACAAACATGTATTATATATTTGATTGTATCAAGGCCACAGGAGAGGTTGGAAGGAAAAGGTACGAGAAGAATCACGACAATTCATTCCAGAGGACATGAATGCCCGTATCCATTTCTATGGTGTTCTATCTGCCAACTAATGAGACATTTCTGTCAAAAGATCATCAAAATCATGAAAATACACTATGAATGCCTGTAGAACATTTCGTGTCAATCCATCCATGAGTGACAACTTAAAGTTCCTGCTGATGCTAGAAGAAACTTGGAGGCATCCTCAAAAACACTGTGATTCATCTTCTGGAGACCCTAAATATTTGTGTGGCCTTTGAATGGGAACCCATCTGTTACCTGTTGAGGTGTTTCAGTGTCTCAGATTAATAATAACATGTATAATTCTGTCTTTATGAAGACTTGAAGCAGTCATCTCCGAAGGACTGTGTCAGTGTAGGGCGGGGAAATCCATACACCACATGGCATTTTTTTCAACTGAGCCTCATTTTAAAACCAATGAGAAGACACCAAGAAAGAAAAACAGAAATAAAGATTATCTGTAATGTGAAATCCCTGAAACTGCCTTCATATCTGACTGCAGTGTTCACAGGAAGGTTGAGATAATATGCATCCAGGACCCATAAATTAATTTCATGCACGGTTCACTACAAAGGTCGTTATTAAAACTGCAACTAAAACTGCATTATTCATAATAACTGCACCAAAAAAAAGCTTGTCTCATGGCTATTGTCTTTACTAATATTTGTTACCCTGAAAAACAAAAGAGGGAGATCTGGCAGACAGCAGCACATAATAAAAGATAAAAGAATTGCGGATAACCGTGGGAAATGGAATGACACGTGGCGGTAAGTATCTGTAGCAAAAGGTCCAGTGTTGTCTTCATCAAGAGTCTCTCTGAACATCATGAGAACTTATTACTCTCGAGTGCTGGAGAGTGTGCGTACTGGAAACAGCACTGCTCATGACCGACGAGCCCTGCAGAGGATGCTGAGGTCAGCAGAGTGTACCATGGGCAAAACACTCCCCACCCTCCAGGATATCCACACCAGGAGGAGCTTTGGCCGGGGCAAACAGGATCATGAAGGATCCTCAACAACGTCACAACGAACTGTTCGAGTGGTTGCGCTCCGGCCGACGCCTTCGCCTCATCAGGGCGAAAAGAAGAGAAAACAGAGAGACTCTGGAGGAGCTTTTTCCCTCAAATTGTCTGGACTGTCAACTCAAACAAACAAGGACCATAAACACAAAACTGTAAATACTGCAACATTGCACACCACACAGACTGTACATTCTCTGTGTGAATGTATGTCAACACTTTTGCACATCTGCTACATTTTACACTGCGTACATTCAACAAATATGTCCATTTTACCTGTTTGTATTTCTTGTATGTTATAGTTTAGCTATTTGTATTTTTTGCATTATTTATATTTTTCGTTTGTATTTTATATTCTTACCTATTTTAACATTTTGTATTTATAAAGCCCGGTGGACAGTCGCTACATTTCACTGCCATACTCTGTGTACATCCATTTTTAAGTGTAGGAGTGAGCGTGCATGATAATAATTAGACCAATATGTGATATCTTGATCAACAAATTACAAATGATTATTCTGCACCTAATTGGAATTACACACATTATGTGCATCAGGTTAGCATATTGCCGCTGTCCTTGGTCTTCAAGGACATTCACTCACTCATCACTGCAAGTGCTCCATGGTTTTCTATTTTTTTCTTTCCTTTTTTAGCGCATGAGGATATACGCTGTCTTCAACTTACCCTTTTCTTTAAGCATCAACAGGCCAAGGTTCCCTTCTGGGGTATCTTGCTCTGAATAATAACGAGATTTCTGTCAATATCTCATTAAAGATGCGGCCAGTCTCTAGTTCCAAAACAGTTTCATCTTTCAGTTCCTCTGTCAAGGCCTCATGTTCACATTCAATGAAAAACACAGTTTGCAAAAGGCCACAGCATGACTCTGAGTTCCAAAGGTGCTGTTCCACAGGTTATTTTGAAATCGGAAGTCTATCTCTAGCTATTTCAATCAATGACTGCTATGTGTACAGTTTTGATTTTCATGCCTGGGTGGTTTAAGCTCTTATCGTACTGTGTGTTTTTAAAATAACAAATCTGGTATGTTTCTCAATGTTTAATTGTTGCTTTTCAACTTTTCAGCATGGATTAAAAACATTCCTTCTCCACACCTTTACAGTTTTATATGAAAACACTTGCTCGAGCAGGCCGACCCTTTTTAGGTATCCAGACAATAACAAGCTACCCAAAGATGTTTACCAGAAATTCATTATTCACTACTTTTCCATCCTCAATATACACATTTTTATATTTTTTCTTTAAAATAACAGTAAATATCTGTAAAATGTGTCATTTTATAATCAAATCATGCAGAAACATGCATAAATATAAATGTATTTATTCAAATTTTCTTCTTCTTCTTCTTATCATTATTATTATGAATACCTCACTCATGTATTATACAAACGTTACAAAAAATTATTAAAATACAGATTTTGATTTTTTTCCCTGGAAACTATTCACTATTTTTCAAAGTTTAATATAGCTTAATTTTTCCTTAAGCAAAAAAATCTGTACAATACACACATATTTTTGAATACATAAAGCAAAATACTATGAATATAAATTATATTGACTCTAGTGCCTGTTAATAAAATGAAGAACTATATTAAATATTATGAAAATTTCATTCATATATTATAAACATTGTAAAAAATTACATTATTAAAATACAGATTTTGACATTGACAGTATGCACAGTTTAGTAGGAAACTATTCATTATTTTTCAAAACTTAATGTACATAATTTTTCTTTTAAACATCAGCAAAAAAAATTCTGTAAAGTAACTTATTTTTCTGAAATCTATAAAGTGAAGACAGTGAAGTGAAATCATTTTATGGTCAAACCTTGTGAAAGAGTCAAAAGGATGTCTTCAGCATAGTTATTGTAAAAATGTCCATGCTTGCTTTTATTTCTGGCTACTAATTGTCTAAGAAAAAAAGCAAAAGTGGAGTGCATGACATGACTAGCTGATTAATTTCACACTATGAAAATATTCTTCTCTGAAAACAATCGTGGAGAATAGATTTATATTTGACATTAACAGTGGAACAGGGTAATATAGAAATGACATCTTATCTCTAATTGAAGCCTGTTGGAAATTAAGGCCTTTTTCATAGAACAAAAAACTCTCCAGTTCATAAAATAGTAATCTCAAACAACCTCAGCACTGAAAAACAGCACCAAGATAAGTCCAACTTGTTCCTGCAGCAGGAATGAGTTTTTAAGGGCAGCACAGTTTGTTTTTCAGGACCTAAACCTTTGTGGATTGCTTTTTCCCATCCAACTCCATTAACACTTTTTGGAGAGACTCAGATGTGTATGTTGGTTAAAAACTGCTGAATTCATTAACCTTAAAATCTCCCACTTCTATTTAATTGCAACGAAACCAGCTTCTGCTGACCGTTGTAGTGGTTTCTCTTAGATTTGCCGAGGGTGAAAAACATGTCCGGTGACACTGTTGCTTTTAATATGATTATATTATAAAAAGACAGCATCTGAACAGGTCCCATGGTTTGCTGTGGAGGTTCACAGCCAATACGAACATCTCCCAGAATGATGGGCTAGTGGTCATTTTGTACCCTTCTGGTGAAGGATATGATGTCAACATCTGACGACTTTGGTAAAAGCAGGATGCACCCCTAAATCAACATAACACAGAGTTTCTCACTACATGAATGAGAAACTCATTAATCCCCGCTGTGGGATTAATAAAGGTTTAATCTATCTATCTTGACTATATGAATAAGTAGAACTAATTCCACCACAAACAGTTATGTAATCCAAATTCATTTCTTAGAAAGCATGTGAGTTCTTTAATTTTTGTTAAAAAGATGACCTCAGGCTGCTCTCTGACTGGCTGCTTCAGAGTTTCCATGCACCATGAGCACTCCCATTTTTACTCCGCCAAGGAACGCGGCGAGTTATGTGACAATGGGTGTCTGTCTGTCTGTCTGTTAGCAAAATTCCTCAAAAATGAACTATCATATTTAGATGAAATTTTCAGAGAAGGTCAGAAATGTCTACAACATTTTGTTTATCTTTACACTTGCAGTTATTCTGTTTCTGATAGTGTCAGCAGCGCCTGCTGTTCGCCAGACAGTGTTTGGACTTCTGCCCAAAGGCTGCTCTCACAATCCTTTAAAAGCAGGTTGGCAAACTCCAAGCAGCTTGTCATGTGTCTTTTACTCATAGCGGTTTCTGTCCAGCCAAGGCTTGATTGATGAAGTGCTGCTGAGACGGTCATTTCTCCAATATTCTTCCCTGATCTCTGAGGACTTACAGTGCCTTGTGAAAGTATTCGGCCCCAGATAGCAAACTATGGGTGAATCAATGTTGAATCTATGTTGAGACCTAACGTCGAAATTATACAGAAAGCGCAAGGTTGATAAAATGTTGAGTCAACGTTTGCTTACATAGATTACATGTTTGCAAACATAGATTCAACATTAATTAAACATTGACCTGTCAAACATTTTAATTAAACCAAAATACAATGTAGATTCAATGGCATCTTTTAAACACAAACTTCAATGTTGACAAAATGTTGTTGAATCAACGTTGATCCAACCATCAATCTTCAACCGTAACCACAATTCAACCTTCTTAACCCCAATTCAACATTGATTTAACATCTTTTGCTATCTGGGTAAAGTGTGATTTATGGTTGAAAAGCAAACGTTGAGTCAACATTTTATCAACCTTGCGCTTTCTGTATAATTTCGACGTTAGGTCTCAACATAGATTCAACATTGATTCACCCATAGTTTGCTATCTGGGGCCCCCTTGAACTTTTCAACTTTTCGCCACATTTCAGGCTTCAAACATAAAGATATAAAATTTTAATTTTTTCTCAAGAATCAACAACAATTGGGACACAATTGTGAAGTGGAATGAAATTTATTGGATATTTTATACTTTTTTAACAAATAAAAAACTGAAAAGTGGGGTGTGCAATATTATTCGGCCCCTTTACTTTCAGTGCAGCAAACTCACTCCAGAAGTTCAGTGAGGATCTCTGAATGATCCAATGTTGTCCTAAATGACTGATGATGATAAATAGAATCCACCTGTGTGTAATCAAGTCTCCGTATAAATGCACCTGCTCTGTGATAGTCTCAGGGTTCTGTTTAAAGTGCAGAGAGCATCATGAAGACCAAGGAACACACCAGGCAGGTCCGAGATACTGCTGTGGAGAAGTTTAAAGTCGGATTTGGATACAAAAAGATTTCCCAAGCATTAAACATCTCAAGGAGCACTGTGCAAGCAATCATATTGAAATGGAAGGAGTATCAGACCACTGCAAATCTACCAAGACCCGGCCGTCCCTCTAAACTTTCACCTCGAACAAGGAGAAGACTGATCAGAGATGCAGGCAAGAGGCCCATGATCACTCTGGATGAACTGCAGAGATCTACAGCTGAGGTGGGAGAGTCTGTCCATAGGACAACAATGAGTCGTACACTGCACAAATCTGGCCTTTATGGAAGAGTGACAAGAAGAAAGCCATTTCTCAAAGATATCCATAAAAAGTCTCATTTAAAGTTTGCCACAAGCCACCTGGGAGACACACCAAACATGTGGAAGAAGGTGCTCTGGTCAGATGAAACCAAAATCGAACTTTTTGGCCACAATGCAAAACGATATGTTTGGCGTAAAAGCAACACAGCTCATCACCCTGAACACACCATCCCCACTGTCAAACATGGTGGTGACAGCCTCATGGTTTGGGCCTGCTTTTCTTCAGCAGGGACAGGGAAGATGGTTAAAATTGATGGGAAGATGAATGGAGCCAAATACAGGACCATTCTGGAAGAAAACCTGTTGGAGTCTGCAAAAGACCTGAGACTGGGACGGAGATTTATCTTCCAACAGGACAATGATCCAAAACATAAAGCCAAATCTACAATGGAATGGTTCACAAATAAACGTATCCAGGTGTTAGAATGGCCAAGTCAAAGTCCAGACCTGAATCCAATCGAGAATCTGTGGGCAGAGCTGAAGACTGCTGTTCACAAACGCTCTCCATCCAACCTCACTGAGCTCAAGCTGTTTTGCAAGGAAGAATGGGCAAGAATTTCAGTCTCTCGATGTGCAAAACTGATAGAGACAAACCCCAAGCGACTTGCAGCTGTAATTGCAGCAAAAGGTGGCACTACAAAGTATTAATGCAAGGGGGCCGAATAATATTGCACGCCCCACTTTTCAGGTTTTTATTTGTTAAAAAAGTTTAAAATATCCAATAAATTTTGTTCCACTTCACGATTGTGTCCCACTTGTTGTTGATTCTTGACAAAAAATTACAATTTTATATCTTTATGTTTGAAGCCTGAAATGTGGCGAAAGGTTGAAAAGTTTAAGGGGCCGAATACTTTCACAAGGCACTGTAGCTTGATAAGCACTGTAAGAGTGCCTGTTGGGTCTGTGGTTGCATCCACCTTCAAGGCCCTTCTTACTCAGAGTGATCCTGACATGCAGTGTGGACTGTGGGAAGTTATGGACAGGCGTGTGCTGTTCTAAACTGTTCTGTTAATTCAGTTTGTTACAGGTGGACTCCAACTAAGTTCCTGACACAAGGATAAAAGCAAACATGTGGACAAAATGTGGTGACTAATGTGCTAGGTATGTTCAGGGAGAGAATGGATTAAGTTTAATTTCACTAAATTGTTTTGTGTTTTTAAAGCTGTTAACACTGACCCAGAGGAGAAGGTCTAAATGGGTGTTGATGATGTCACTTCCTTCCACTCCACATTTAATATCAGTGTCACAGTGGGCGGTCTATGTGACAATGGATGTGCCCAACAAACCTGTTTGCAGTCCTAAATGTCCAAGTGTGTAGCTGATGTTGTGCTCTAACTAGATGTACAGTGGTCATGCTAATTAGATGTACATTGAGTATGATATGCTCATGCCAGTTTATTTTAGCACTGTAACAGATGCACAAGTATTTCTGCAAGTATGTAAGTGGCTAGAGTACCTAACAGTACATTTTGCTTCAATACAATAAACAAGACTACTAGTTGAAATGTGTGTTTTTTTTCTTTTTAACATATCAAATCCAACAGGGCATGCTAGTGCCAGCACAAACTGGCCATTTCTACCACGGACACTTCCACAAGAAATGTGGGGTGGTAGAGCTGGAGGCATGAAGATCCATCACTAATGGTGACCCCTAAACACAACACGTGATGGCAGTCAGTGAATTTATGTGCATCTTTGGGAATCACCTTTAGTTAAAGCTGCTATGTCTGTACAAATGTAAGCAGGTGCTGAGACCAAAACCAGGGACCTGTTCCATAAAGAGAACCAACATAATTGGGGATTAAGCTCCAACATCTGATTTAAATGAACCGAACAAATCGGTCAGGTCCTCCACTGAGTCCAGTTCGAATTCTTGCAATCAAGCTATCAGTCACATTCAACAAAAGTTGAAATAGCCAAAACAATTACATGTGCATGCAGTTCTTTAGCTGATTTATGTTGCTATTACTGATACTGATGGATGGATGTTCAGGTGCAAACTGGTCACAGTTTCTGGAAGCCACTTTCATAATTTATAACATGTGTTTGATGAGATGAACTCCATTTGACAGTATCAACAGGAAATAGGTTTTCAGTAGGTAAACTGATTGCTGTGCGTGAGTGGAGTGAACAGTGGCACTTCAGCAGAGGCTCCAGACACACAGCTGTTACATGTAGTGCTGCCGGCTCCTGGGACCTTTCCCTTCTGCATGTTGACATAAAAACGTTCATTTCCTGGTTGGATGGGGCAAAATGTAGCTGCTCAGGTCTACTAATCAAACACAGGCAGAGTTTATAGGTCAGTTTGGAACCTGTAAAATGCTGTCAGGACAGATGAATCAGGCCGGGGAGTGAGTGGAGAAGTTGACTTCTGGGTGTAATCAACTGCAATTACCCATAAAAGTTTATCACTTACCAGCGGAAATTACTGTTCTTGTTATTACTATTATGAAGATGATTAGATCATAAATTGATTTTCCATGGATGTAAACTCTCACCTGGTCAATGTGAGTCTGACTTCCATTTACTGTATCTAAGCAGCAACAATGAAACAAGACAAACACACCAAACTGTTTGGGGAGATGTCATGATATTCACCACAGGATTATGTGCAGTTTGAAAACAAGTCATGTAAAATTAAAAAATAAAGAATTAAATATAAAACAATTGTGCATTCATTACAACAACTCCTGAGCTAAGATCATGATCACATAAATCACTAGTGGTCAACACTGTTCATTTTGTTCACACCTATAGCCCATTTACCAGCTGATAGTCATGTAAGTGATGCACTGAAAAGAGTTTACAGAGTCAAGTAAAGAGCTCATGTCTCCATTTGGCAAACTGAAGCTTAAAATTCAGCACATGAAATACTGGGCAGCAATTAACTAGGTGCATGCAAATGTTCAATGGGGGTAAAAGGAACAGAGTGAGATAAAAAAAAGTACTTGACATGTGGTGAAATTGGACCTCTGGAAATCTCATTGATCTTGTGACCTTTGGGAGTCCAGTCTAGATCAGTCCGCATCGCATGTATATTCATGATAGCAGCAGGTTACTGTGATGTCAAACAAATGATCTCATCGTGGCCTCTTCTCTTTCACTAATGAAAGACTTTAGTGCTTTTATTCTGGTGAGACCGGGATATGAAAAGGTCCTTTAAACACCTTCCCACAGGACAGAGTTCGTGCAGAAATACTTCTATAACCTGTTAATGTGATCAGATTTGATATTCTCTGAAAAGATAGAAATTTGAAAAAGTACACAGAACATTCTAGAGATGATGACTGTCACAACAGCTAACATCAGTTTATGTACACGACTGTTCAAAAGTTTTGGGTCACCCAGAAAATGTCATGTTTTCCATAAAAACTCACATTTTTATTCATAATTGCGCAAGAATTTTCTAATCATCAATTAGCCTTTCAACACCATTAGCTAACACAATGTACCATTAGAATACAGGATACAATCTAACAGCAGGAAAAAACTGCCTTTGGCTCTTCTTGGTATCTGCATTGTTCCCATTTTTATAACATATAAATATAACACCGACTAAAATAATAAATGCATTAACCCTTAACCCTGAGACCAACCAGTATGTGTTATTAAAGGGTTAGAATTAGGGTTAGGGTAACCCTAACCTCGTCAGACAATTTTAAAAAGCTGTGTGTTTCATTTGTGCTGCATCAGATATGTTAAGAATTGCCTTCAAGATTTATAAATAATTGTCTGATTTTGGAAGAGGTGCGGTGTCAAGTCTGTTGGCTTTGTCGGGCTTTGTTTACTGGCTAATTTAAGCTTAGCGATGAGAACAAAACAATGTCTCAAAATGATTCCCAATGCCTCTTATCCTCGGAGCCCATGCTTGTTCATTTTAGCCTTGGGAGAGTTTTAAAATACAAAAAAATCTCCTTTTTTATCACCAGATCAGAATGAGATCTTAAAAACTCTTAAGATTGTTCTTTTTACTTCCAGAGGGTAAAGATCAGTCTTGTAGCAAACCACTAATAACTGTGGTGTTATTAATCTAGGGCTGCACGCCGATATCCACATCATCATCAGTATCAGCTGACAGAAGCCCAAAATGAACAGTGACATACAGGAAACATGTCAGACCTTATTTTCAAATATCGCATATAATTGAGGTCTTGTTTTACATGTAAGCTAAAGTAGATTTCTAATTTTGCACAGTGAATGTGCACATTTGAAAAGCATCGTCTCCACCTGCCATCACAATAAATATAGGTAAAATTATATGTTAAATCCACAAGAGGATAAACCTGATGCTCTCTGCTTTTAGGTGGAAAAAAAAATATGTGCATATATTGGTCATCGGCAATTAACAACTGAGTTGTGAGTAAATGATTTTTAAAATATTGTGTCCAGACAGTAGGCTGGTGGTTAGCACTGTCACCTTGCAATTAGAACATCTCGTCCCAGCCGGGATCTTTCTGCATGGAGTTTGCATGTTCTCCCTGTGCATGTGTGGGATTTCTCCAAGTTCTCCGGCTTCCTCCCATAGTCCAAAAGCATACTCAGGTTAATTGGTAACTCTAAATTGTCCGTAGATGTGAGTGTAAGTGTGATTGTTTCTCTCTATGATACACTGGTGACCTATCCAGGGTGTCCCCTGCCTTCACCCTAAGTCAGCTGGGATAGACTCCAGCCCCCGGCAACCCTAATGAGGATTAAGCTGTGTAAAGATAGTAGATGGATTGATCTAGACAAAAATCCAGTATCATGCATGGCTATATTGAACCTGTTGAATTCTCAGCTGCAACCCCATCCACTTTAACCACAATGCTGCTAGGTGGTCAATGAATGCAACAGATAAAAACCAGGAACCTCCACAGTAAAATGTTTAATGTAATAATTTAGTGACTTTGACAGTTTGTGTTTGTGGTCCATTTTCCACTTAACCAGATCTCTCCTACCTTGAAACATTTCACAAGTTTCATACCTCTTTCCACATTATGTCTGAAATGAATCCTGACCTTATTCATCACGACTGCTGGGTAAGATCCCATAATCCCAGCCATTACTTAACGCACACTATGCCTTCTCATCCCTCTGCACAGATGCTAAATGATTCATCGCTCTCTCAAGTGCACTGCAGTCTCTGCTGTAAATCACATACTGAGAGGCTTATTACATGCAAATATTTACACTAATTTTTCTGTCACAGTAAGATATGAAGCCCTTGTTACAACCAGAACTGATCTCTGAGCGCATTTTCACAGCTGTTGTAAAGACAAGTTATTTGCACCATTATGTTCCTGTCTCAGAAGTGAAATTTTGATTGTAGATACGGTATCTCGTGCTGCTGAGCTGCACTAAATTCATTACAATTACAGCCCTTATACAGCGTTATATTGTGTGCTGACAGTAAAAGAGCAGTTTAGAGCTGTGCTCTCTCTACAACAGGATAATTACTCTGACAAGAAAACATACAGGAGACTTCTGCTATCTTTGGCCCCTTTGTATGCAAAAACAAATAAAGGAGCATCACTAAGCTTAGTACTAGCATTATATTGTATCAAAGTGGAACATTACTTAGCAATAAAGAGCTTAACAATCAGCTAGTTTTTCAGACTATTGTTACAATAAAAATGTCTTGATTGCACCACTGCTAGGCAATTTCTGATGTGTATACAAACCTGTGAGGGATTAAAAGTGACACATCTACATCTTTGAACTGAAAAAATATTTAATAATAATAGTTGTAATTAAAACAGAACAATATCTTTCCTGCCTTTGCAACTGTGTCATTCATTATAAAATGCCTCTTTAATCCAGTTACTGTTTGCTGCTGCAGTGACTCACGTTTCCTCCAAAGACCATTATGGGCTGATGTAATTTAATCTGAGTAATCCTTTTATCAAAGTGTAAGACTGAAAGAAAATGTTTTACTTAAAGGATCAGCTCACTGATATCACCACCATACTTATCTCCCACTGGGAGTGCGATCTATCCGAGCAGGTAGTTTTGTCCATGCTGACTTCTATATACAGTACACACATCTGGGGTTTTGCTACCAGCTCAGTACAATGAAGATCAAAGTGAATTTAATTTCTGATATCTTGATATTTCAAAACTTAAGCAAACAAAACCAAAATTAATACCAGAAGGCTACATGCAGCTGAGGAATTGTAAGTTCTCCTTATCCAGCCTGTGACACTAACGCAAAACTGACCTCAAATCAACAGAAATATAAGAATATGATATAATCAGCTCTTAAGAATATATTAATATCCAAAAGATGTTTGTCTCGTTTCTAAGATCTGCATATAAATTAGTTTCTGATTTGTCACATTTCAAGAACCTTTTAAACATGAGCTTGTGTTAGGGATGTTAATGATGAGTCTTATCTATTATATTTTTGTAGGTCTACTGAAAATGCCATGTACAGAATTATTTCCATCCCTTGAAACTGATGCCACTTTTTGTTACATGTTCCATACTGTTATAATACAGTTACAGTTTGGACCAGCTGGTTGTCCAGCAAATGACGGGTTAATTGCAATTCATGGCTAAAACCAAAGACCATGTTGAGGTTGATATTAGAGTCTATCACTGAGGGAGAGTTGAGCACTTTGGCTCACTAGACAGAGAAAGGAATATTAGGTCACATCCAAGTATTTTCAAGTGCCAGTGGCCAAAGTGCAAACCACCATCAGAAAGTAGCAGGAGTTCCACAGGGTGAAAACTTTTGAAGGTCATGGAAGGAAGCCACAAGTCACCACTGCTCTGGTACAAATCATGAGAGACCCAAAAGAATCCAAAGATCAGCACCAAGGCCATCCTGATGAATGAGAGCAGTTGTGGTTCCAGCACCTCAATCAGACACTCCAGCAGACAGTTAATAAGGGTGATCTCCATGGATAGTAACGGAGGAGGACTGTCTCCAGAAGGGCATATAAAAGCTCACCCAACCATTTAATAGGCTCAGCTGGATGAATAAACTAAAATTAGATGTAAAACAGTGTTGTCAATATTGATGCATGTCAGACCGGTCTTTCTCTGTCGTGTTTGGAAATGTGTCCTCTTCCAGTGTGGAGTCCCACACGGGTCTATTTTGGGTCCACTCCTGTTCACTGTTTACATGCTACTGCTGGGACAAATCCTGCATCAACATAATAATGATTTCCATTGTTAGATAGATGGTACTCAACTGTAGGTCTCAAAGTCTGGTACCACGGGCATTTCACACAATATGCTCTGTCTGGCAGAAACTAAAAATGAAATTTTAAACAAGAGCTTCAACAATTTTCTGAAAGACTCCAAATGAGGAGTCGTTGTTGTGGCCCCAACACTTGCAGCATAAACAATCTCTCCTCTAGCTGAGTGCTTTATCTCATTATTTGCAAAAGACATGGAAGAGGGTCGTTTTAGAGTCATGCTTTATTTATAAAAAAAAATCTAGTTATTTCTTTCTCTTGTGGGATCAGAAAAACTAAACTATCAACAGATTGTGGCTTCTATGAATCTCTTCTTAAGACTCACTTGTATCTTTTGGCTTTTGCCTAATTGATGGTATATGTTATAACTATTTTATCTTGTTTGTGTTCATTTCTTTGAATTTATTGTCATCATTTGACTAATTTTACATGCTTCTATAGTAAATCACTTTATTTTCCAAAGGTGCAATGCAGTTGCTATTATTATATAATTATACTTAAATGGCATACATACTGTGTTTTTACCAACTCAAAAAGTGGTGTTACAATTATTTTGACCACATTTAATGTCAGTGAAATTTGGCATCCTTGGAATGGGAGCCATCAACTGTGCAGCTTTTGACAGTGTGGAACGCTGCCCCTGACTGATCGCTCCCATGTGTCATATCTTGTTGACGATCTTCAGGCATTGAGTATTTCAATCATTTCAAGATTTGTAGTTATCAGCTTTTCATTATACAGCATGAAAACTGTTCCCATAAACAAATTTGTGTTTGGCCATGAGTTAGACTATTTTACATCTCTCTGAATTCCACTGCTATTTTTTGCAAATATGTTACCAATGGCTATGAGGCAGAAACAAACTTTATTCCTGTGTCTATCTCTTAACAATTTTTTTAAAATTTTAGTTTGAAAGCATGCAAGCAACTCTGAGAAGTGGCTCTAGATGAATGGCTTTAGCTCCTCATACAGCAGCCTTTCTCCGTTTGTAAAAGTAGGGATCAAGGCTGCGTGGCTGCGAGTTTTATTCAGTAAATTTGTAGGACTGACATGAGGATTGTGAAAGTAAACCACTCTTCAAGGTGACGCTGAGAGGAGAGCAACCTTGGATCAGCGCTGACAATCCTGAACTGTCCAAATGGAGAAGGTGCGAAAGACCCACAACAAAAGCTGCTATTTATTAATGACATTGAGAAATGTTTCATTCCAGTCCATTTTCCGTGCCACCGTGTCAGCTATCGCCCACTTGTGCAAACATCAGAGCGGAGGAAGGCATTGCCAGGCACTGTAGTGCTGATGGTCTGGAGGTTTTATAGAGGTATTCCGATGTAATGTCAGGCCTCTGTGCCCACTGCTTAGTCCTCTGCCATATTCTGATGGTTGCACTCACACCACACTTTGGAGTGCAAGCACATTTCATGCAGTTAGTGGCTGGGGAAGATGTATCTCAAGCAGCAAATTTTTGTATCCCACACTTTGCTCATTTGTCACACATGACAGCTCAGACATCATTTTTCAAATTTCAGTGGAATGTTGATGGATGAATGTTTTTCCCCACTTTCTAACAAATCAAACACCCAATAACTCCAAAACAAGGCAAAAATGTATGTTGCTTATCAACCAAACACAGATCTGTTAGTAATTCAGTTCAAACTGGAACTTACACCAGTACTTATACAAACTAATACAAATGTAATGGTGTCAGTGTAATACAAGAACTTTCTCGTATTGTTTTTTTAATGAGACATATCATACCTAATATAAATGTTAAACACCAAAATCATGCCGGAGTTTGACACAAACTTGAGCCAAATTTATCAAATAGACCAGTTTGTTCCACAGATTGGTCTCTTCTAGTCTAATCTAGTCTCGTACAGTTGGGACATGGCTGCTTATCCAACAACAACTCCACATTTTAAAAGTGTAAGTGAGGGGATTAAGCAACTTCTGTGGTCAGAATGTGCCCATTATATCGCAGCTCAGTTTTTATTCATGGTGGCCCTATTTAAAGCAAACGAGAGGAGTCCTTGTCGAGCTTGGAACATTTCAGTCGACACTTCTACTCGCTAGAGAATCTAAAACTGAAGACCAGATGAAAAATGTAGGACTTGTCCTTTCAAATTTTCTATCTGACAACTGATATGATAAATTTGAATAAGCAACTCTGAAATAGTCTGCTGATTACCGACAGACTTTTAAAATTTGTATTAGCTTTAAAATTTCAAACTTACCCAGTCCACCTGGGAACAATTGCACAAATGACAGCATCACAGCACTATTACATTTTGTATTCAGAGGTATGACAGTTATTCACCAAGAACATTCACGAGGAAATAAAGAGACTCATCAGACACTAATGTACCTCTAATTGTCCGCGAACACTTAAACCTTTTCAAGATTGAGTGTTAAGATGTACGGTGAAAAGATGGGAGAGTGCTTTTCTATGGAGTAAAAAAGATATATCGATCATACTACTTTTCACTCTTGACCGTTGGTCAAGGACAAGCAAACAAATTGATGAGGTTTTGTGCGGCTTTTTTCTTCTGCATTACGTTGTGCTGTCTGCCTTTAAAAGTAAGTATTGATGTAGCTGAGCTGCTTATAACATGTCATCTTAGATCATCACCTTACCTATTCAAAGTTTAATCCATCTGTAAGGAAAGGCATTGATTATTTTAATACACTGAGAGGTTTTCTCACTTCTGTGCCAGTATAAGCAAAGTTTAGATACATACAGTCATGGAAAAAAATATTAGACATCAATTTGTAGTTCATTTTGATGCCTGGCACCACTAAAGGAAAATACCTGTAGAATACTATTCCAGCCAACTTACTGGTTAGGAGGAAGCCTGGAGAAGCCCACAAACCAGACTGTCTTGCCCCTACAGAAAAACATGGGGGTGGATCAGTGAAGATCTGGGGTTGTTTCTGTATGGGTGGAACAGGGCAAATGCAATTGTGTGAAGGGAGGATAAACCAGGTCATGCACAGGGCTACTCTTGAAAACAATCCTTTTCCATCAGCTAGAAAACTCTTTCCTGCCTCAAATGACTGGATTTTTCAACAAGACAATGCCCCTTGCCACACGGCAAGGGCAGTTAAAGCCTGGATGGAGAACCAGAACATTGGAACATGCCTTGGCCTGCTCAATCAGCAGATCTAAATCCAACTGAAAACATGTGGAAAATCATCAAACGCAAAAATGGAGAACCACAAGCCCAAAAACAAACCAAAAAACTTGTTTGAATTTGTGCACCAGGAATGGGCTGCTGTGACTGCAGAACAATGTAAGAAGCTGGTGGAGAGCAACTCAAGACTCGTGGTTGCAGTCATCAAAAACAATGGTTATGCAGTCAAGTACTAACTCCTGTGTGGATCATGTGACTAAAACAGACAGAAAAGAAAACATGGAAGGCCTAAAAGCACTGTTTATGGCAGGACAATGCCATAGCTATTGATGCAAGAACTTAAGTGATTTTGGTTATTATCAAGAAAACTATGGAAAATGTCTGATATCAGCTCTTAAATTAAACTCTTACAAGCTATATTTGTTCAAACAAATGTATCTTTAATTGTACCAGGCATTAAAATGAACAAGAAATTGAAGAAAACAAGGGGGCTGGTCTAATAACTTTTTTTCCCCTGACTGTAATTCTGCATTCTTGACATTATTGGGGTCGTTTTCTGACTATATGGTTTTATGAAGTTTCTGCACTTGAGTCTCTTTTAGACTCGCCCTGTTCTGGACATTCCTGGACGGCTCAGGGAGGCAACCGTGTGCTGCTCTTTATCAACAGTTTTGCAGTTAAAGTTCCTCTCCTGGCTGTCACATGAACGAAATCATGTCATGCTTTAAAATGGCTTAGCTATAACTCTACACCTTTGCCTCCTTTAGTATTCAAGAAACCTTGAATATGTACCCACCTACCCCTCCACTACTCACCAACAGCTCAAACTCTGTGCTACATAATAGAAAGTTGCAACGGGGAGTATTTTAGTCTTACATCTTTGAACTGGAAATCAATTCTGAGAGAAGCAAACAAACGGCTGAGCTTTGGTTGCACTATGATTCAACAGATGACATGAAAACACAGTAACCCACGCAGTCCTTGCTTACTGGTTTCAAGTCAGTTATTCTGATCATCCCTCAGTGTTACAGTTTCCAATGAGCTCTGACCGGTTTGTATACGATTAAAGCTAATTGTAATGGTAGTCATTAGCTGTTCAACAAACTAACACTGAGGATTTTACTGGTGACATTGCCATCAATACTCAGAGTAATCCACTGCATCTTCAGTTCTTCAGGTGTTGGGAGTGCATAAAAACTCTTTTATTCACTCTTACAGTCAACATCATTTGGTGTTTTTTGCTCATGGCTCAGACATTTTAGAGTTAACAGCAGCATCTCAAGGAAGTAAATCATCCTGCTGGACAAAAAGGCAGCCATTCATTCTGACTGGTTCACCTGGGAGCACTGATCAAGCACATATTTAGTTCAGCAACTACTGACTCCTCTTGTTGATGGAAGTGAAGGAATGTCAGTAGTAAACATCTTTCTATTGTTACAGCTTTCACTGTATACCTCCAAGCTCTTAAAACATAAGAAAAAGACAATAGAAATGGATTTCCCCATATTGTCCCTTTAAAACTGATACCAAGAAAAGCTCACTGACAATTAACAACATCAAACTAAATGTTTCATTACATAGACACACAGTTTTCTAGGAAGTCACTCTGATCCAACCCATCAGTTACATACTAGTGGGAAAAGTGCTACAGAAGGTGCAAATACCATCATCAGTGATACATCCAGTGAGAAGACCCATAAAAAAAGCAGCACCCTAATGTGCAAAATGTTTGTCACCAAATGCTGAATGAGCTCCTGCTGTGCACAAGAGTCAACACTGTACTGCAGCTACTTTGTCCTCTGTAAGAAGCTTCTACAGTTTTTCTTTCTTCTAAACATCTTCTATGTTCAACTGACTGAAGAAGTGATTCACTTCTTCAGTCAGTTTCGATGATAGTAGAGCCTCATTTTATTGATGTAGCATTATTAGTTATGTATATATGTGTATATACGTATGTTTTGGAACCAGACATTCTTGAGAAAATTTTAAGAATTATTATTAGTGGGAAATAATTCTACATTTTCTTAAACAACATAATTAATCAATTATAATTAAGCACGAAAAGCATATGTTATTACTTTTGCATACTGCAAACTCCATTATGACGATCATATGATTGCGATCCTACTACAAATCGACCGCTGTGGACTTATCAGGACTTATGTGTCGGAAATGATAGAAGGAACAACTGATTAAATTGTGGGGGAGTTTCAGAGTCCCATCAGTTCCTGCCGCCCGCTACATATTTAGGTCATGCAATTCAGTATCCGTATGTAACGTACGCATACACTCAGCACAAGGTAATTTTATTAAAGCTTTCATCTGTTGGAAATGATACAACTGAGCTGCTTGGTGACTACTAAGTGGTTTGTGTAACAGCTGTAGTTTCCTCTGTTGAATCCCATATCATTCAAGTAAAGACTGACTTTTTCTCCTGAGCAAAATGTTTTGTAAGCAGATGGCTTCTCACTGCTGTCACTTGAAGCACTTGTTGGTAGATTTCTTTACTCTCATCTTCACTATACAACAAGATAAACAATTCCAGACTTTGATATTCCAACCTCCCTACTTTCATGCAGTTTGGTTCAAATTCTTCCCCTGACTTTGTCCAATCAGCTCTATGTAGGTCGAGTTTAGATTAATCTAAAAAATGGCATCTATTTCCAAAAGCTGCTGTTTTTCTGTGCATGCTATTTTGCGGTTTTAAGCATAAGTTTGCAATTCTTCGAGCTTATAAATGGTTCCTTCTATTTCACTACCCTTGTGTAGCTGAGACATGATATAAAGATAAATGACACAGCAGCACTTCAGCAGTGAGGCAATAATATCTTAAGTGTGGGTGCTGCCATCTTACACCAGTGATGCCATTTAAAACAATCTGAATCACGTAGCTCTGAATAGCACTTCAAAGTGGCACAGATATGGGTATTGAGACAGACTCACTGTCTTGGCTCACAAGGACACTGGAATAGAACAGAGTGATTGTTAATCATCAGCATTCCAGGTGATGTTTCTACTGCAAGAAGACAAAAAGCTACTTATACACACTACCAGTCAGAAGTTTTAGAACACTACATTTTTTTCATTTTTTATTGGAAATGATGAGTGTTAATGTCTCATTGTACTCTGAAATGAAAGCATAGAACAAATAAACAAATTAAGTTAAAAAAAACAACAATTTAAAAGCCGAAATGTATTTTGAATTTTTGATTTTTCAAAGTAGCCACCTTTGGCAGATGTAACAGCTGAACACACTCGTGGCATTCTTTCAACAATGGAAATCATATATTCTTCACAAAATTCTTTCCATCTCTGTTGCAGAAGTTCTCATAAATGTGTGGCACTTGTAGGTTGCTTTGCTTTCACTCTTCTGTCCAGTTCATCCCAAACCAGCTCCGTGGGGTTCAAGTCTGGAAACTGTGTCGCCACTCCATGTTTTCAAGTTTACTATCTTGTTCTTTTTACCTAAGGTCATTCTGGCATAGCTTGGACTTCTGTTTTGAGTCATTATCTTGCTGTAGGATGAATCCCTGACCAACTAGGAACATACCAGAGGATACTGTATGGTGCTGCAGAATGCTGTGGTAGCTGTTTTGGTTCAGGGTTCCTCTCACTCTGTACAAGTTACTGACCCTGGATCCAGTAAAACAGCCCCAGACCATCAAGCTTCCTCCTCCTCCATGTTTCACAGTTATTTTAAAAATTCTGTGTGATGAACCAAAGATTTCAAATTTTATTTCATCAGTCCATAGTATACCCTCTTCCCTTCTTCAGTACTCCATTGGCGGTGTTTCATTGCCCAGGCAAGCCTCTTTTTCTTATTCTGATGTCTTACCAATAACTTTCTTACTGCAACTCGAGCTGTCAAACCTGCAACTCCAAGTCTTCTCTTCACAGTTGAAACTAAGACTTCTTACTACGACCACTATTAAGCTGTAATTGAAGCTGTTGTCCTGTGAGACGCCTGTCACCAAGCTGTTGACTCTCAGAAACTTGTCTTCTGATTCTGTTGTGGCTTTGGGTATTCCAGACCTCTTTCTGTCAGAGTTTCTCCCTGTTTCTGAGTGACTTTTGATGGTGAAGAAAACTGGAATCACTGACACCTTACCTTTCTTCACAATTTCTCTGTGGGAAAGATCTACATTGAAGTGTTTTGATGGTCTGTCTCTCTTCGATTGTTAATTGGCTTTTCGTCACCATTCTTCGAGAAACACATTACTTTCTGCAATACTGTTCAAGTAATGCTCTGGAGGGTATGGTGCTATGGTATGTTCCTACTTTTATGCAGACAGAGGGGTTGTAAGTAATCAAGAAAAGCTGGGACGCCTGTAGGATTTGGTAGGACCAACTTTCAAGGCTTGATCAAACTCCAGCTTTAAGTTAACCCATTTCTTGTTCCCTGAAAAAGGCCTTTTTATATAATTCTGAAAAGTGTATTTTATAAGAACTCATAGGTTCATTCTAAGAGCGTACACTACTTTAACTACTGCTGTTCTCATTCATAAATAAATATATATGTACAGACACCAACTTTTCTGTGGTCTTTCTCATGATAGGTCAGTTTGAGACAGACCTGAAGTTACTCAAAACCAGAAGGTCCACATTGGTATTCTTGTGAAGGAGTTTTAATAGTTGCAGTTTTAAGAGCTGTTTGGGTGGAACCTTTGCACAAAACAACATCCTTGAGGGCAACAAAATACAGTACATTTAAAAAAGTAAGAGAAGATTGGGTTATGCTCACAAGTTGAGCTTTAAAGACTTATAAATACTCATGAGCAAATCTTTGTCAACAGTAAAAAAATAAAAATAAAAAAAAAAAAATATATATATATATATATATATATATATATATTATTCTATCTATAAAGAGCCCCAGAACACAGAAGTCGTACTTTAGTAATAGTTTTTATTCAGTACTGGGATGTTATTTCTTTTATCTTGTCTCTGATAAAGATGACAAAATCTTGTCTTGTTGTAGTGAGGGTGAGGAGGTTGGGCTTTTTGTTAGGAAGGCAGTGGATAGTGAAGAAAAGGCTGTGTGGGCTGTTTTTGTTTAAAAATGGGGTTTGCTGTGCATTGTGTGTTTCTTTGTGAAGTATTGACATTTATTCTCTACACTTCCAGTTTAGATTGTCAGTTTTAGATGGTAGTTTTGGATCAGGAAATCATGACACATCAGTCACTCAGGCATTCATAAACAGTACTATACCAACATTGATAAAAATCTTAACTTATTAGACGCACTGATAAAAAAAAAAATACTCAATACACAGCTCATACATGCATGTCCTTTATGGTGTCCTTGCTTTTATTGTGCCATAGTGATTGATTTATTTTATACACTGCATGTATGTGATCTTTTCATGTATGGATTTTCAGATCATTCTACTTTCCCTGATTCACTTAATGCTGAATCATGCAGTGTTTTCTTATTTAATGCAAATGTTCTATTAACATTAATGCACATATTTCATGGTATGTGTTGCATGTTGTGTTGGTATGGTGATCTGTTATATGTTATGTTCAGAATGATTAAACAATAACAACAACAAAAAAATTAAGCATTATTATAAAATGTAACATGCTGATTTAGTCCCTGTTGATTGACTTAATTGGTGCCCAGCAGCACTGTAATCGCTGCTCCCACTTCAGCATAACCATAATACTGCTTGAGAGGCTACCTGATGAATTTCACTCCTTGGTATTAAAGCCATCCACAACAAACTTTACAATCTATTATATTTGCAATGAGGAACATGACTCATTAATGTGAAAGGTGTATTGGGAGACAAACCCATGCAAAATAATCATCCCTTTTCCCCAATTAACCTCAGCTCTACAAAGGGTTTTAGAGCCTTTTCATTCTTTTTTTTATGTTTTACAGAGTACAAATTGATAGTTTTGTTCAGTCAGCTTCCTGGTGGATAAAATATAATTAGTAAAAAATGGCATATTTTCCGCAAGAGCAACTCTAAATGCATTGTAAAGTAGTTTAAAAGGCATATTCGAACAACTTAATTAAACGCATGGTGTTAGAAAATCAAAAGAACATAGCACAGAAACTACTGTTCAAAAGTTTTGGGTCACCCAGACAATTTCATGTTTTCCATGAAAACTCACACTTTTATGCATGTGCTAACATAACTGCACAAGGGTTTTCTAATCATCAATCAGCCTTTCAACACCTTTCGCTAACACAATGTAGCATTAGAACACAGGAGTGATGGTTGCTGGAAATGTTCCTCTGTACCCCTAGAATAGTCATTTACTACATTAACAAAGTCTAGACTGTATTTCTGATTAATTTAATGTTATCTTCATTGAAAAAAGCTGCTTTTCTTTCAAAAATATGGATATATCTAAGTGACCCCAAGCTGTATCAACTTAATATTGTGTGTGATTTAAACTCAGATGTCTGCATTAGTTGGTTTAAAAGTACATTCTAGTTCAGGTAACTTTATAAAATCAAGTTGATAACTTAAATGTTATTCAGCTTAGGATTTTAAACCTCTACCTTTATCTGAAACAGGTCTAAAACCCCTAACCTCTAAAAACTGTATACTGTGACGCTTATGTGTTCATGAAAATATCATCCGCTGTACTTTTCTTTTAAAATGCCCTTGTTGCTGTTCATTTCAGTTCACTACTTCAGACACTCAACAGTCTAAGGATATTTTTAGTTTCCTTGGTTCACAGGATGCTCACTCTGTTGTTTAGTCACATTGTATCACACTGAGAAGGCGACAGTATAATTACAGCTACATGACACCAAGTGGGCGAAGGTTTAGAAAGTTTTCCTTTTCTGTATCCTCTGTTTCAAAGCATGCATTTCGCCCCCCTGCTCCCCAACGGCAAATCAGGCTGAAATTAAATGAGCCACCGAAAGATGCAGTGAGCACCCTGATCCTCAGCTTTGATGCTGGAAATACTCCTTATCCATGTCTCCCATCTGTCAGGAAGCTGAAATGAGCCGAGGAACAAATAAAACCCATTCCCAGACGTTTCTTTACAACTGTGGAAATGGACTTTAATCTTCAAAAACACAAATAGTGGGAACACATGATGGTCACCCAGAACAGCAAAGTCCGGATTTGCTCAGACTGGCACCTTTTTGTAACTCACCCTCTGGTTTCTCAGACATTGTACATTATGCAACTGAAGTCAGCTGTCTTCTATTTTAGGGAATGAATGCAAATCAGAATATGGCACAAACAAGCTTTCTACAGGAGCATTATGCAAGCAAATGGCCTCTTAATCACTTTTACTGCAAATGAAAATTGGAAGAGCTGCCCCCCAAATCTGGCTCTCTTATGTCAAGTGCTCCTTAAAACTGCAGGATCAGAGATCTCCTCTGAGAGCCTGACATAAAAAAAAAAAAACTTCTTTCCTGCTTCTTTGTGTCCTAAAAGAACAGTTTTCCAGGAATCATGACATTGTACAGATCATCGTGAAAAACTATTATATAAAACACCTTTTTCAATATTACAGACTGTCTGCTCCCTGTCAGGCTGAATGTTGGCACTGAATGTATTTATGTCAGGTGATGCTCTTTTGTAATTGAGTGACACAACAAATCTTCACCTTCCAAACAGCACATGAAAGACAAATCTCACTCCAAGCTCATCTTAGCAGCAGTTTATATCACATGAAATTCCTCAGCAGAAAAAGTAGTGTAAAAGTTAGGAATATTATTTGGGCATCAGAACTGTGCTCATGTGATGCTGTGAAAACTTTTTTTTCTCACAAACTATTCTGACAGTCCTTGGATGCACAAAGGTTTTGTAACATTAATCTGTGAAGATTCTCAGTCATCCAGGTCATGGTAATCGTCGGAGCTTCAGGAAAAATCAACTGACCTTCTCTTGTAGGTTCTTGAAGATGTTTCATCAAAGAGGCTGCTTCAGTTTTGGCTGACTAATAGGAGTTCCACAATTTATAGTCCCTCCAGCTCGCATGGCTAATTGGCCCATTAATGACCCAGATCTCACATGCCTCCAGGTGTGAATAGTTGTGAAATCAGGTGGTCCACCACTAACAACAGCAAGCATGGTGATGGGTTTGCTAGTGTACACAACAAAGGATGTGAATGGGCCAAGCCAGGAATGACTCAAGATGTTAACAATGGCAAAACTTTCTGGATAGAGACTTTATCACTAGGTGTTTGACAAACCCCCTTCTCTATTTAGAGGTAGTTGTTCCAGTTTTACACTGATGGCTTCCTTTACTCCTCTCTCAAACCATCTGTCCTCTCTGTCCAAACTGTTTACTGTTGCCAAAGGAATGTCCTTTATCCTTCAGATCTGTTTTTTTAAAAACTTGAACATTCATTTTACAGTGGCATTTCAAAATTTAAAAAAATCTCCATCCAGATAAGCATTAGCTCAATTTCTAAAATAATCTCTCTATATACTAACACACCTGAAAACAAATATCACATAACTGCTTACATACACTGAGAAGGTTGGTTACATAGTTGGAGAGTGCTAGAGAGGAAGAACAGCAATGACAAAAAGTAGAACCAGAGAATTCCTTGCTTTGACTGACAACTAGGAAGAACTGTTAGCAAAAGCAATGCATGGTTATAAGGTGATCATGGTGATGGAAAATATAGCTATGGAGTTGAAGCTTTTTCTGTCTGAAAAAGATGATGAGCTAGAGGCATGATGAGTCAGGGAAGGACACTCATTACTTCACGTATGATCAATCAAAAACAAAAACTAAATACAGGGCCCGAAGTAGAAACTCAGTGCAGCAAAAGAGGAATACGTCTGTGATTTCCAATCAACCTAAACGCATGAACATGGTTTTAAAATGACCTCTGAACACCAGAACTTTCTCCGTTTTGAACCAATAGGCTGTCTATCTGCATGTCTACATCACGGCTCCACATGGAAAACAATTTCAAGAAGAACTGGAAAATCTGATTGCGAAGCTTTCTAAAGACGGAAAAGGATACAAGAAGATCACCAACTAAAGTAAAACCAGCTGAAACACATTTGCAGTAGTAATCAGGATGTATGGAACAAGCCATATTACCACTAATCAGTAGCCTAGTCACACTAGACAACCCATGGCAACGAATTTAATTCTCTGCCAGGGTGGGTCTAGTTACCCTCCATAAGGCTCGAGGTTGGATTCTCCTAAAACTGGCCGACGAATCACCATGAAGTGTAGAGTCAGAAGGCGGGCGTAACTAAGTGACGACAGAGGCGCGACGATTCTGACAGAAACAACTGGAAACAACTAGCCTAGCCTAATTCTCTGCCAGGGTCGACAACAAAAACGACAACAGTCGTTGAGCTCCATTAGCACGGACTCTGAATAATCTTTCTGTTAACATGTCTGTAATATACTTGAGCTTCACCCATTGACTGTATAAATAAGGCTTCACCGAACTACCGCATCCTCTGATTTCCGGCGCTCTAGGAGCCTATTCGGTGCGCTGATTGCTTGTATACCTACCCAATTGCTGCAGAGTGATTTGATAGACAACCTTTTAGCCCGCCTCCCTCCCTGTCGAGCGTGCCTAGACTCTTGCATCTTCAGAGCATGGGTCTAGCGCGGCTAGGCTAACTAATCAGAGCTGTTCAATACAAATCTGCTAGACAAAACGTTTCTTCAAAAAAAGTGATCCTGTTGACATTTGAAGCATATTCTTTGTACAGATGAAACCAAGATGAATTTGTTCGGTTCAGATGGTGTGAACCTGGTCAAGACTACAGTAAATGCATAGTCCTCTCAGTGAAGGATAAGGGTGCGATGATGTGGGTGCAAAGCTTTTTGTGGAGATGACATTTATTAGTGGCACCATGAATGTCTGCGTATTTACCAAAAATGCTGAATGTGTGCAGCTCACTGCAACAGCAAACACCACATTCTGGTTCAGGAAACCTGGACAAAGCCCTTATCCCAGTTTTGAAAAATCTGGTTGGACTAGAAGGAATTCTGCAACAGCTGCTGGAAACTGTGTGTGCCTGTAGTTGTCTGAGTTTGACTGCACCAGTTACCCATACATTCTATTTCTAAGTTGGAATGTGAAGTCTATGTGACTAATAACTAGGTTCAAAGTAATCATTTGCTTGAGTCAGCATGCACCAGTAAAATTTAGGAGTCTCATCTTGTCAAGACGTAAGTAATAAGTAAATATTTGAAGCACTGTAGGATCACAAGCTAACAGAACTTCCTAAGACTAGTGCAGAAGACAGTTTAATTATTCTCAGAATATTAGGAGAGATCTGTGTTGTGTATATTCATACAGTGTAGAATGAAATAAAACATGGTTAAAAGCAGAGCCTGCATTATTGTGTAATGATATTGTGTATGAACATATTCTTTGGCAGGTGTTGAATGGCACAGTTGTATTTTTATAACGTGGCACATTGCCTTGTGGGATTATTAGCAAATGTACTGACATGCTGCACATAGTAATGTGATCCACTGTCAGTATAAAATGTCCATTAGTCCATTTTTAAACCATTTGATTTTATTTAGAAAGGGATTTTGGTTGATTATTTCAGTTACTTTGACACTTCCAGAGCAACTGGAAGTGTCAAACCCACAGTGCCTGTGGGAATTGAGCAATTATCATAGTGACGGCAAAGAAGCCATCTTCCTGTCACAGATCTCAATGTGCTCACTCTGCTTAAATATGGACCACAGGAGATTTACAGCAAGACGCTGCTTTTAATCCTGTATCAACATTTATCCCAGATAACACATAGAAAAGACTGACTTGTTAAACCAGTTGTAAATTGTAAAACCTTTATTCCACATTCGTTAGACAAAAATATCAGCTTTTCATTATACTTTGGCTCATTTTTTTCAATTAGCTAATGAACAAAACATACTATTTAGTTACATTTAATCCGTCACACTAAAACACTGTTTATATCCTTGAGGCTAAAAAAATATGTTGACTGTATTTCCTCAGTCAGTGGCTCATTTGGAAAGCCATTGTTAAAAATGTTGAAACCTGCATTGTTTAAATGTCTCCCTTTGTCATTATGTACGCAACCATTCAAAAGCTAGGGGTCAACCAGGCAATTTCATGTTTTCCATGAAAATTCACACTTTTATTCATGCGCTAACATAATTGCACAAGGGTTTTCTAATCATCAATTAGCCTTTCAACACCATTAGCTAACACAATGTAGCATTAGAACACAGGAGTGATGGTTGCTGGAAATGTTCCTCTGTACCCCTATGGAGATATTCCATAAAAAATCAGCCGCTTCCAGCTAGAATAGTCATTTACCACATTAACAATGTCTGGACTGTATTTCTGATTCATTTAATGGTATCTTCATTGAAAAAAAATGCTTTTCTTTCAAAAATAAGGACATTTCTCAGTCCTAACTTGAACAGTAGTGTTGATGTACTTTTAAGTTTCTCAGTTGCTAATCAACTGAATAGCTTGTGGTCATGGCCATGCGGAAGGTACAAACAAAACATTGTTCTGTAGCTCAGTTGGTGGTCAGAAATCAACACTGAACCTTCAAAATGAGTCATTTTTGCTGAACAACATGTGACACAGAGAATAATGATGAAATGTATTGACCTTAGTTATTCGTATGTTTATTCCTTTGTTCCATGAAATTACAGTCCAGCCTACTCTCCATGAGTGGTGGCATAATGTGACCAAAATAGCTGTGGAGAGCCCCAACAGACTCATGTTACATCACTGACTCTTAGCGATAAACTCCCTGAGTCTGTTGAACTGAGTGAAGATACTGCTTCTAAATAAATTCTTTCTTTTCTAGAAAATGTTGTGTGCTTTTTCATCTTTCATATTTTACATAGTCTTGCATGAAGGGTTTGTAATAAACAGTTCAAATGCTTTTTACTAAAAGGTTAATAAGGGGTGTTTTTATTGATGAATATTACTCAAGTAATTAAAGTAGCACTATCCCTCCAAGGCTTAAAACATACAGAATGCTCCTTAAACATATCCAGGTAATCTTCACTTTATCACCATTTTAATCATTCAGGTTTAATTTTTCAATCTAATCTTCCAATCATAGTGGAGCTTTGCATTGTCTTAGAGAAACAACTGGCTGCTTGACATGCTGCCTGTCAACTTGACTGAAAGCCACCAGGAAGGCTTTTGCCAGACAGTTTCTGGAACGATGAGTGGGTGCTGCTTGTATCTGCAGTCTGTGCCCCGCCTGCCTCTCCCATTGTCTCAGCTCATCATAAATCAAATAGATTGAACATGAATAGAAACAAACGCCATCACTTCACTGATCATAATCAGTACGTCTTCAAAGTAGTTACAGAAAAATGCTACAGGGAGTCTGACTGGTAATTGGAGTTTATTCTGAGTATGTGACTGTGGTTTGTGATCTAAGACTTTTCAGACAGCATAAATTCTTTTGGATTCCTGATACTGATCCACAAATCTCACTCTGATGTATCAGATGGCAGGTGCTCTAGAATGGGTGACTCCCATGGCATTTGTAAAACTATAGAGGGATCAGAAAGCTGCCTGGTGTCTATGATTTAATTAGTCTTTATGGGTTTTCAGTGGCAGCTCAGATACGAGGATGAGCCTCTTTGATGGGCTCAGCTCCTACTGAGACCTGACCTTTGACTTCACTTCACTCTACATTAGGTGGTACAATTAGTCTTCAAAGCTCCAGCAATCTGTTTTATCTGTCAGTGTCCTTTGGTGAGAGGAATAATGGATTTTCAGCATCATTGTCGTATTTTCTACTGATTTATTTTAGAGGAAGGTGCAAAGGCGCCCACTTTTTTCTTTTTTTTACCTTTGCCCATACATCCCTTTCTCTCTTCTTCATCCTCATGTTCTTTCTTCTTCTGCTGTGATGAAACATTTTTAAATGTGGTATACTGGTTGAGGATTATACCCTGCTCGACGGTAGAATTAGGTAAAATTCCCAAAAAATCATTAGGATTCAGCTTCATAGGGGACCATGATTATCATATCAGCATTTTTTTATTGACTGGCTCTTGAGATATTTCAGTCTTGATCAACCATCTGATTGGAAAACCTGTTCACCTTAAGGCCCAACATTCAACCCTCTCTATGGAATTTTAAAACGTGTGTATGAGAGAAAGCATAAATAGAACACTTGTCCTGCAAGTGGCAAAGACCTGGAGGTCGCAAAAAATATTAGAATTTAACAAGAACAGATTTAACAGGAGTGTGTTGGGCAAAGTGAAAAAAAAAAAAAAAGAATAAGAAATGTCTCCATAAAGCTGCAGAAACTGATGTGAACATAATGTGTTAAAATAGGTTTAATTGAACTCTTGGGTTATGAATGAACTCCACATGCCTTAGCTTGGACTTTAAAGCTAGATTTCAATTAGAAAGTCATTTAAATTTTCTGTAAATTGGGAATTGAAGTCTGAAAGATATGGGTGCTTATTAGTGAGATGGCAAATAGTTATGAAGCTATATATTTAAGTAACACAGCGCTTTAAACTTAATGCAGTTCTCTAAATTTGATCATGCTGATGACAGTGCCAGCATGCTGATGTTGAACATGTATGCTGTTTTCCATCATATTTTAACTGTAATTTTTGCTAGTTTTTATTTATACATAAACCAAAGTATTGGACAAACTAAATTCTGACCTGATGACAGTGCTGGATGAAAAATAAAGTTATTGTACTTTATCCTTCAGGAAAGTTTGATGTCTGCACTAAATGCCATACCAGTCCATCAAACAGCTTTCAGATTATGTCACTCTGAATGTCAACCTTTTGCTGGCTCTAGAGAAAAGAAGAGACCATGTTTCCATCCTCTGGGGTCCACAAATGTCTGTACCACACACAGAAGAACTTCAGATGATATTTCAGTCTGGACCAAAGTGGTCGACCAACTGACTAACAAAGATAATTTTGCCACCCCAAGATTCATGTTATTGCAATACCTAAAAATGCAACTCAGGTGCATTATGCTCAGCGGGAGCATTTTTACAGTAGGAGCAGTTTTGGCTGGATAGACTCTAGACCCTGCAACCCTTTACTGAATGGATGAAACTCTGGTAAATAAAAGGCCTACAGAGTTGACTGAATGACAGCAGACAGCAATGCAGAAAGGAATAGCATGGTTAAATATAAGTACATAAAATATTCTTAGCTAATTTGTCACTGCTGATGTTTGCCTTCTGCTAATGCAGAATGAAAACAGCAGTCTAGACTGGTGATAATAAATACTCCCCCATCTTGACACTTTTCATTTAATAATTTAGACATTGTTGTGATTGTTTCCCACTTATGATAAAGTAGCCTCCACGCTGCCATGATGACAAATAGCAACAGCCTGATTCACATAAAAAATCTATTAGCAGAGGGCTAACTCTAGCAGTTACGTAAGTACCACCTGCACACAGCAACCCCATCAAAGTTTACATGGAGCACAATTCAGTTATAGTTGCAGATCACATTTTTTTAACCCTTCTTGTTACAGACATCTGTAGCAAGAAGGGTTACGCCGGTTTCGCCGGGTCTCCATAACAAACTGGTCCCAACAAGGAACCAAGAACAAGAGCAATTCAGTGACCCAAAGGACCTGTGCTACTTACATAAAAACAACATGGACCTGCCATCCTGTTGGCCCACCACCAGAGAGAAAAGACCCTGAGGTTAGAGGAAATGCAAACAGGGAAACAGGCAGTGTTTGGCAAGTTGTTGTAATGAAGATATTAAGACTACTCCGGCTTCCTCCCACAGTCCAAAAAATATGCTGAGGTTAATTGATTAATCTAAATTGCCCGTGGGTGTGAATGTGAGTGTGATTGTTTGTCTGTATATGTAGCCCTGTGACAGACTGGCGACCTGTCCAGGGTGTCCCCTGCCTTCGCCCGAGTCAGCTGGGATAGACTCCAGCACCCCCCGCGACCCTAGTGAGGATAAAGCGGTGTATAGAGAATGAATGGATGGGTGGATGGATGGATGGATGGATGGAGATATTAAGACTATTTTGAAGATTCATTCACTCTAACACTTTTCTGACTTGTCAAAACAATATTCAGAGATGACTGCAAATACATTATGACTAGGGGTCTAAATTATTCTGACCATTCAAAAATCTAGTTCAAGATATCTACAACACCATTCAGAAAAGTTCAAACTTAATTTCATATGCACTACCGGTCAAAGGTTTGGGGTCACCCAGGCAATTTCATGTTTTCCATGAAAACTCACACTTTTATTCATGTGCTAACATAATTGCACAAGGGTTTCCTAATCATCAATTAACCTTTCAACACCATTAGCTAACACAATGTAGCATTAGAACACAGGAGTGATGGTTGATGGAAATGTTCCTCTGTACTCCTATGTAGACATTCCGTTAAACATCAGCCATTTCCATCTAGAATAGTCATTTACCACATTAACAATGTCTTGACCATATTTCTGATTTATTTAATGTTATCTTCATTGAAAAGAAAACAGATTTTCTTACAGAAATATGGACATTTCTGAGTGGCCCCAAACGTTTGAACGATAGTGTACATAAGAAACATACATAAGATGTATGTAAGAACATACATATCTTGCAATGGGGGAATGAAAAATATCTTGTACAAGAACAAGAGTTAAACTGTACATATCTGAACCTGGGCTTACAGACACTCATAATTCATCTATTTCTGAATTATAGATATCTGCGATACATATTCAGTCCAGCTATTAAAAGTTAAAATGACTAGCCATAGGCAGTGTCTGTCTCACCTCCTCCTTGGATTCTTCCCAATAGACTTTGTTTAGCTTCAACCATCTTTCAGTCTATGACACTTGATAGACAGCTTCCTCATACTACATAATAGTGCCACCATACATACTAGGTTACATGACGGAATGTTTTAGCTACCATCTCGGCAGCCATAAGAGTTAGACAATTTACATTTTTGATGTTGAAGAATTAATGCTGTGCAGTAGTTGTTGAAGTTACAAGAGAAGGATTGGTTTTAAACTGTGGAACCTTTTTGAACTTTTATGATCTTCAAACAAATAGCACTTTAATATAATCTATAGCACCAGTGTGTGTAACTTTTGATAAATGTTGCGCCGCAAAACACTTTTAATTCCAACATTGATCCTTCCATCTATCTGCATTTTCTTTCCGATTTCTGCTCTTTCATTGCACCTTCTTGAGCTTCTTTACAACCTTTCTCCTTATTTAACATTTTAAATGTTTAAACTATTTCAGTTCTCAGTTTGAGCAATAAAACTCATTTTAATCAGATCTTCTCAGTCTTCCCATATATGTTTAGTGAGGTAGACATCATGGACTGTGGAGGAAAATCCAAGACAGTCAGCATTCCTTGGTCTTCTTTGGTCTTTTGAGTGTGTTTGGCGTCACTACTCTGCTGCAGTAAGAATCTGTCTCCATAGAGACCCAAACCAAAGGGTGGAGCTTGTCTCTAAAGGACAGAGCGCTGCTTCTGCTTGGTCAGAGTGAAGAGGATTTAGTGCAGATGTCAGCTTTCAGAGTAGTAAATCCCCATGGCTTAGGTCCAAAGAGGTCTATTTCATGTTACAATGAAATAGGCTTCTGTGGGCCCTGAAGTAAACCTATCAGTGGTAAGCACTCATCTAACATGTAGTATTGACAGAATGAGCCTCAGTTACTATTTTTGTTCTGCCTGGGAGTTTATGTCTTGAGTCAAGAGCTTTCTCCCAGACACCTTGTGAGTGTCACTGCTCTTGGAGAATCATCTACGAACAGTAACATAGTAAGTCCTGGGAAAATGCAGTATGATCATGTTCTTTTTTTCACCACAGCACACAGCATCAGGAGCAGATGAAAGCAGCGAAACAAAAGTTGATGTATGTCAGTAGATCCACTGGAATTTTGTTCCCTACTTGCTGCAGAGAGACTTTGTGATCAGAATGAACAGCACTCTGCCACCCAGGGAGGAGTGATTCACATTTAAGCGTGGGAAATTTATCTGACTGAGGTCCTTTTGAGATGTAATGTGTCAAATTTTCATCTGCAAAACATGTTTCAAACACCCCTTACACTGAAAAAAGTCAATATTTTGAAAACTGAATGTTGGCCATGCACTCCAGCTCTTCCTTGGGATCCAAAGGTGGTCCCAGAACAGTGAAACATAACATCCCTCCAGTGTGTTTTGGCTCTGGCCTCAGGTCTCAGACGAGCACCTGACATCCTGAACCTCCTCAACAGACCCTTTCCAACACAGAGAAGCAAAGGTGTCACTTCAGGCTTATTCTGGATGTCAAAACTCCTCACCTTCCACAACCTTAGAGTGAGCCCAGGAGGACGAACACTGGGACTCTGCTACCACTGTTGATTATAAGAACTGCATATCATTCACCTCATCATAACTTTACATCATACACACCGTTCAAAAGTGTGGGGTCACTTAGAAATGTCCTTATTTTTGAAAGAAAAGCAGTTTTTTTCAATGAAGGTAACATTACATGAATCAGGAATACAGTCTAGAAATTGTTAATGTGGTAAATGAATATTCCAGCTCGAAATGGCTGATATTTAATGGAATATTTACATAGGGGTACAGAGGAACATTTTCATCAGCCATCACTGTTATGTTGTAATGGTACATGGTGTTAGCTAATGGTGTTGCTCCTCCAAGTCAAATCTTTTTTCTGAGATTAGTTATTTGTTATTTAGGACCCAAAAGTAACTTTGGTGAAATATTTTGACTGAAATTTGAAAATTTCATGCTTTCAGACCTTGGAACTTTTATATTTTCACACTTAATATACATCTTAGTCAAGAATTTCATGTTTTCATTTGTGTAACAGTCGTTTTTTTAGGTTTTGCTTGCTTTCTATAAATGAAGTGAAATATATGATTCAGCACCCTTAATTTCCCCCACACATTTTATACAATCCCTTTACATTCATAGTGATTTTGATACGTTCATCTCTGTAGGACATCAGTACACTATTTCAAAAACTACTGAATAAAAAGTCAAACTGGTTAAATGAAACTACGACTGCACTCCTCCATAGACCACAGTGTCTGTTCACCACTGCTATCTCCTGCACTATAAAACAAAAAGACCTCAAATCCACCTTTTCTGTTGACTGTGTGACATCATGATCTCTTCCGGTGACCTTATTTGCTGTGTGACAACATGCTCTCTCCTGGTGATAATTTGTCACAGATCTCTCCATACTCATTGTATGCTCTGACCAGTGGTGTGAATGAGTAAGAGACGTGTGATAGCACAATTCCAGAGCCGTTTTTCAAACTGGAAGAGGAAAAAAGCCTAAGCTAACATGTTGTATGACATTCCTGTGCAGCTCTAAAGCTTAAAAATGGTGTGATATTGTGTGTGAGAAGGTGAATCGGTCTTGAGCGTGCCGCTGGCGGGTGGTCTGCGGTGGCGCGTTGCTGTGGTAAACTAGGGGAAACACGTCCCGATGAAATGTCATGGCTTTTCATGAAGGCGTCACTCAGAGGACTGACTCTACTCTCCCCGCTGCCTCTTCACATTAGACTCCTCATTACTGTTACATTGATTGACTATTTATGTCCTACTCTGGGCCTTTGAATAACACAAACATCACAGCCCTTCTTTGTCCCACATACGGGAATTAGAGATTATGAATTCATAGCGATAGGATTTTAATAACAGAATAAAACCTTACAATTGAGAGGGTTAGTAGCTAGAAGTTAGAGAGGTCAAAGCCACAAAAAATCCAAATTGAGTTTTATGTAATTTCTTTAATATTTTATGGTCTAGATTTTAGTGGCAAAGTGGTCTAACCCACAAACCAAATATAGTATTACAGTAGTGCTTCCAATGTTAGACCATTCTTGAAAACACAAAACTTTGAACCTATTTTCCTCAAAAACTACAGGAGTGGGCTACCAGTCAGGTGTCATGAAAGGGTGTGAAAAACATGACATGAGACTTACATGTTAAAAGATAAGATTGCCAGTCTTACAGCAGCAAAGAGAATATTGCAAAACTGTAGGAACAGATTTTTGTGCATGCCATAGTTACAACAAAAGAACTGTTTCACATGTTTTAAAGCAATAAAATTACAGAAGTCTAAAAACGAGAAAAGCACTCAGAGAGCGCAATACTCCGCCAAGGCTGCTCAGTCGTATCATTTCCGTCAGCTAAAATCTGGAAAAACGTCGTGGCAGAAATCATGTACAATATACAATGTGACCATTTAATATAGATATACCCACGAACAAAATGACTCTGCACTGAGCACAGGCATGTATTACGCATGTGTACGTTATGTATGGACACAGAATCGCGTAAGCTAAATTTGTAGTGGGTGGCTGGAATTGATGGGACTTGGAACCACCCCCACAATTTAATCAATTGTTACTTGTGTCACTTCCGATGGATAATTCCTGATAAGTCAACCGCAGTCAATTTGTAGTAGGATCGCAGTCATGTGATCATCAGCAGGCAGCTGACGTAGCATTCACTTGTTGTCATAGTTACAGTGATGCCGTGCTGCTATCTGGCAGTGATACAGAAATCTTTAACCAATCCATGGATCCAGACTATAAGCTGCATCACTGTCAAAATCTAATCAGCTGTTTCTTGTGTCATTTCTGACCTTCCGTGAAAATTTCATCCAAATCCATTATTCCATTTTTGAGTAATGTTGCTAACAGATAGACAAACAGACAAGCCAACGCCGATTGTCACAAAACTTTGCTGAGACTCCGCCTCCTTGGCGGAATAATGTGTGGACATGACACGTAAAATGTGCCAGAAGACATTTTAGAATGTGTCCCAGGGGATTATGAGTAGCAATAAAGAGTTTAATTGAAATAATAGGATTTCAAGCAATGGTCGGTCACATGAACATTTGAGATACCACCTGACTGGTGCTATGTCAGTGGTCACAGCCGTCAACAAAATTAATAGGAGGCCTTATCTGGGATTCAGGAATATCCACAACAAATCCCAAAGTCACCAGCACACTTTGCAACTCAAACCAAGTGTTGGATGGCCAAACCAACTGACTAATAGTAGTCCACTGCTAAATAGATAAATATTAGAACCAACCTTCCCTGTATGGCTAAAATCCTTGTAAAAGCAGCTGTAAACCAGCTACATGACCATTTCAAGTAGAACAGTTTGAAATTTTTAGTCAGGATTTACAGTACATTGTAGCACAGAAACAGCAATGGTGAAGATCACCAGGGATGTTCCCAGAGCCTCAAATAATGGACTCATCTCTGTAGTTGTCCTGGTAGATCTCAATATTGCATTTGACACCAATGATCACAACATTTCTGACTGAAATATGTTATTGGGAAGCACCTGGATTAAATCAAATTGTTACGATCCAACCTCTAGGGGTTGGCTGGATGCAAAAAAACAAAACAAAACATGTTATTGGTTGAGGTGAAGGGATTTATTGCTTAGTGGCGAACGGAACATAAGAGTGAAAATGCAGAACACAAAACTGGCGAGTGTTGCTAAATCAAAGAGCAGAATAAAACCAAATGAAGGCACCAGAGTTTCCCAAACTTATCTAAAACCAAAACAAAGCAACTAAACTCCCTAGCCAAACAAAACTACAACCACCACCAGTAACAGAAACTAATACAAAGGATGCAAAACAAACTCAACAAACTGGTGTCTCACACTCACACATTTGACCACACGGGTCACAAACATGCATTGATCACACAGATAACAAAGACTCAAAACTCAAATGGCTTTTTCACTAAGCTCACAGTGTAGTGCTCACCACGAGTGTCTACAGACCAAAGTGGTCTGCAGTACCCACCAACCCAACCACATGCACCTACAGACCAAAACTCATCAAAATGCAAACAAATGAGCACATGCAGAGGCGCCAGGGCAGACTGGTCACAAATACCAGCCACCCAGACTAATGACATGGTGGCAGATTTATAGCCTGCAGGTGTGGTGCTGAGTGCATCTGGTTGGTCAGAGGTGGAGGGGAGTTGGAGGGTGGCCCAATCAGGGAGGTCGGAGGGCGGGGAGGACAGGATTGCAGTGCAGGTTGTCAGGTCTGGTGTCATCAGCTGGAATGGCTGGCAGCTGGGGTTCCAGAGACTCTGGAACAACCACAGCTGAACCCAGATGTGTAATTTTCCCCCACACAATGGCCCAACAGGACATCGCCCCAAAAACCAGACGGCACACCATTACTGGTGGCCGTAACAATATTTATTAAAAAGACTCCAGGTCGTTTTGTGTGTTCCACAAAGTTACTCAGGTCATCCCAAGGGTTTTGTGACAGGACTGATCATTTTCATTTTATAGAATTTTACTTTGACCAATATTATTTTGAAACACTGCATGAATTCCCATTGCTTTATCACACTTCCCCCCAGCTAAATTTGTAACTAAGGCCAGATGAAATGGAGCAATTCCAAGCAAGATTGGGATAACGAGCAGTTTTCTTCTTCTGAAATCAGATAAAATTGGATTATTGCATTTGGCTCTAAATACTCCAGAAACACTCAATCTAACCAAATAGTTGCACTTACACAATACTGTGAGAGACCTTGGAGTTATTCTTGAAGTGGAGATTAGAATTTAAAGTTTTTCTCCTGATTCATGTCTGCTAAATGAAATTGTAACTGTAATTGACTAAGCTCCATTGTATCTCCCAGCAGCCTCTGCCCTCAGCAGGAGAACTGAGGGATTGTTCAGAGGTCACCAGCCTTAACTCTAAGCTCTACCAAACCTTTTCCTAGTTCTGGCAGTACTTGTGCTGCAGCATGTTAGCTCAACTGGAGGCTTTAACTTTTTACTTTTATAAATATTCAAACATGTCTGGGAGTAATCTTTATTATGAGAAAGGGTAGAATATGTCTATCTGAGAGTGATGTAGGCTAGTTCGGGGTTTGCCACCCTATGGAAATAAACGTCACACTCTTCTTCAGTGTCAGCGCTGCCTCCATCTGTGCCTGGTTGTTACTTAGATGTGCAAGTATGCGCTTAAGGAGACAAGCAGGAGACATTTTCAGATATGTCAAAATAATAAAAATGTTAGTTTGAAAATCAGCCTTTTTTTTTTTTTACTGAACAGATGCTGTCTGTGATAGAAATGATCCCCGTCCTTGAGGCAGCAGACATCAAAGTGGAGATGGGAGCTTTGAGAGGTACAAGGAAATACTTCTCTTGCCAAGTGCTACCAGAAGACTGCTGGTAAACATCATGATTTAGCTTTAATGAAGCTTACAGACCATGTATAAGGCGCTCACTATTGTCAGACAAAGTGATGCTGTCTCACACTGACTGTAATAGTAATCCATGTTGGTTCCTAAGCGATTCAGAAATCGGTGGTGATATATAATGCTAAAAAGTAAAGCAAATGTGTTATCATTGATCCAACCTGAACACTTTTATGAGGATGGAATTTGTATTGTTTTTCATGTGACTATCATGAGGCACTGATATCCATCATGATATAATCCTAAAAATACCTCTCAAGCAGCCGGCACACATTATCCTCTGTGTCGAACAGAAAAAAAACTGCTCTGTAATTCACTTTGAATAATTGATGCGCTCCTCAGCTCCCTATTCATTTTTATGAAGGCTGAGGGGAGCATTCAGGAAGGACGAGAATGGGAGGAAAGGGGCAGTTTTATCATTGTTCAGTCTGAGGAAGTATCATGACGCTGATTATGATGCTTTAACTGCAAATTTAGAACATTTCCCAGCATATAGTGGCAGGGCAACTCGGAAAAGGTAGAACAAAGTATACCATATCCTTTTATTTTACATCCACAGTGACTAGCAGCAGGGATTGTTCTGTAAACTGAAGGAGAAAAACGTGGACTGTAAGAAGTGGACGTCTTTAAAAAAAAAAAAAAAAAAGGATTTTCATGCATATACTTTGTGAGGGAAAGATACTACTGAAAGTGATCAAATGAAGTTCATCTGCTCTTTTCAAAGTAAAAAGTTAAAGTACTTCAGGAGGTAGTTTTCCATATCAGTTTAATTTGAACTGCCAAATTTATATAGCATCAGCTCACCACGTAAATCATATCAAAATATCATCACATGTAGCAATCTTAGAGAGTATAATGAAGACCTTACAAAATCACACAGAGAAATCCAATAAATTCCAAGTTTCTTCTGGATTTTCTGTGAACTAGGGAGAAACCTGTGGCAGAACCAGGCTCAGGGAGGGCAGCCATCTTATCTGAGGTTAAAGAGGGACATCAGGACAGCAGACAGAAAACTGACCATGAATAAAAAAACAATATATACAGGGTGTCCCAAAAACATTTACATCATTTTAAAAGCAATTATCTAGTTTATGATGCTCAACCACTCCCAGAACTGTCCAGATACTTCACCTCAGTGTATTGTGTCAAATTTGACATCAATGTGACTGACATTCAGACTTGTTTTTTTACAGACCCTGCAGGCTCAATTTGCATATTAATGTGATATTATTTTCCTTTGTAGTCTGTACTGATTTTTTTTTTTTTTTTTTTAATAAAAGCCCTTCAGATATTCACATCAAGTGACTTTAGTAGTACCAGTAGCTGTACTGTCTCACTTACAAGTTTCAGCCATTCTGGAAGCATGCTGGAGGCCATAAAACACAGTCATGTTCTTGTTAATCAGTTTGTTAGTGGAACATGGATACGTTCAGATTAATCTTCACTAAAAGCACAGGCATGTTCAATGAATGCAGTCTTTTAGTGAGTTCATGCACAACACTGGTCTTGTGTGAGGTTAGGTTCACTCAACACAGACATTTTAGTGAACCCACTTTAGTTAAAAAGTTAGCTCCAGTCATTGCAAATTTCCCGTTCATCCATTAGCTTCATTTGCTTTATCCTGCAGAGGATTGTGTGCGGTCTGCAGGGTGGCTCGATGGTTATAACTGTCGCCTTGCAGCTAAAAGGTCCCGGCCTGGGCCTGGAATCTGTCTGCATGGAGCTAGCTGGCTTCCTCCCACAGCCCAAAAACATGCTGAGGTTAACTGGTAATTCTAAATTGTCTGTAGGTTTGAAAGTGAGTGTGTTTGTTTGTCTCTATGTGTAGTCCTGTGACAGACTGGGACCTGTCCAGGGTGTCCTCTTCCTTCACCCTAGGTCAGCTGGGATAGACTCCTGTCCCCTGTGACCCTAATGAGGATTAAGCGGTGTGTAGATAGGTAGGTGTGTCCCACCACTACTTTAAACACAAATTATAAGATATCTTGAAGCAAAACAGTCTCACCTTGTTTTTTTTTACTCTCTACTTTTGTTGAACTGTTTCAACTTTATTTTGCAGATTTTTTCATCTCACCTTCTTGAAAGGCTGAAACAGAAATAATCTACACGTCTGTACTTTTTGCACTCAAATGAATTCCACCATGGAACAGACTCGAAACTGTCTCACTTGAGTGCAGACTTGATTTTAGGGAAAAGTGAAAAAAGTCACATGATGTTAGATCAGGTGAATAGGGACGCTGGTAAATGACTGCGATTCATTTTTCAGCATGTACTGCTTCACTGAGAGCATTAAGTGTGCTAGTGTGTTGTCTTGAAGAAGGATGGAAGCATTTCCCCACAGCTGTGGCCTCTCTTTTTTCTGACCTTTTCAAAATTTCTAAAACCCGTGTAATGCTAATATATTGAAGAGGAAAGCAATCTATTTTTTCCTCATTCGTCTTTAAAATTGAAATACAGCATTAGTCTCATTTAATACACTCACCCCATCTTATTTTCCAATGAAATACTAATATAGTGTTTTCCAGCTGGTTCTTAATAATCTTGATGCACTTCACGGTCCTGGATTAGGAGTTATAAGGCAAATAGTACTGAATAACTCATCAGCTTTCATGGGATTCCTGATCTGTTCCTCATTTGATCTTGAGTAAAAATAAACAAGTGAATTATCTGATGTAATTACTATTATGGGATCTTTATTTTCGGAGTCCCTTTGTTTTCATAAATATGTACACCAACCAGAATTATTGTCTCTATTCTTATGAAGAGTGAGTGAGTATGATTCCGATAGCATAATTTATGGTCAAGAATATGTTTCACTTTGTTTAAAATTGAAATAATTCTTGAAATGTTTTCTTTGTATCCACTACCGTTCAAAAGCTTGGGGGTCACCCAGGCATTCCATGAAAACTCACATTTTTATTCGTGGGCTAACATAATTGCACAAGGGTTTTCATCAATAGCCTTTCAACACGATCAGCTAACATATGCAGCATTAGAACACAGGAAAGATGGTTTCTGGAAATGTTCCTCTGTACCCCTATGTAAATATTCCATTAAAAATCAGCCGTTTCCAGCTAGAATTGTCATTTACCACATTGGCAATGTCTAGACTGTACTGGTTTCCAACTAATTTGCTAATTTATTATCACCCCGAGCAATTTATTTTCATGAACCCTTTTAATTTGCACCCTATCTATCTATATTTGTATTTGTTCATTAATTCTGCGATTTCCAAATACCATTATTGTTGAATGATAGTTTATTTCTGTCAAACACTATTTTCAGTTCAATCATTTCTTTAGTGACATTTCTTTTAAATTCTCCTCTGAGCAGAAAATGTTCATGTCATCGGCAAACAATACCTGCGATACCTTCCAAATATCATTTATTTTAGAGAATTGCAGCTTGTATACACATGGAAACATTACGTCATACACATACGTTTACCCTCATATCTCCTACTGTTTGTTGTCATTATCCACATTAACAATGAGATGAGTTCAGAGCGCTGCTACCATTCATTCCCTTTAATCCACACTGACTATTTGTAGATCCATTAACTTCACTGATTTTCTCCAACATGGCAAATGGCAGTAAGTGAAAACAGAATGCTCACAGTCACCAAGAGCCTGTTCACTCAGTACAGATACCATTAAAAAAGTTCACATCATTTAAACAGCAGGAGATCTGTGTGATTTGCACAGCTGTCTATGCTTTATTAGCCAGAGGGAAAAAATAGACTTGAAGTGTAAAGAAAAAAAGGGTGACTGGGATGAAGGTGTCACACACATCTCAGAGTGGACTGAAACATTTGATGAAATGGAATCTGTTCTGGGAGACAGACAGATGATGGATGTCAAAACCACTTCTAAAAATGCTTTTGATGTGGACTGGCCTTCAGCATTGTGTTTGGGTGTATCGGTGATGAATGTGATGTGTCTGCTGTGTCAAAGTCAATGTTCTCTGTCAATGTCCATCCATTTTATTGTGTATAACCAAAAATGATTATTGTTAAAAATGCTAGAGAATTCTGCATTAAGTAAATTTCTGGACTTCTGAGGACACAACAACAACATGTACACCCAACTTCATTAAAATTACCAGAACGCACATGTTGGTACACATTTGGAGACTGTTTATGCCGATATGATGAATGTATCTTGACTATTTTCTCTTTTTCTTTGCTCTGATTTTGCCTTAACCAACTCCCGTGGAAAATATTAGTCTCAACTAAATCAGATTCATGCACAGAAAATGGTTTCACCTTCATTAAAAATGAACGGAATATGTCATGTGGATACCTTTTTACTTGTAGCAGATGATTTATTGGGCTCAGTAACAATTCCTGGAAAAGCCTTATTACTCAACTACCGTGGAATAGCTTTCACAGCCTACTTACTGTATATTTGCACCATTTCATAGATGGAACATGAAGACCAAGCTTTGTGTCAGGGCAGGACCTACTCTCCTGCTCCTACGGCTAGGATCAGGGACAGCAGCTGGCTGTAGAGGAGGGGCTGCTGGGCAGAAGGCCTGCTGATTACAAACCACAAGTAATCCCACAAACACAGCAATCAATAAGCTAAACCTTAGCAAACACAAGGGCACACTTAAGGGGACTGTATACAAAAAGCAATAATTAAAACTAGGGCAGGAGCTTGGAGTCGCTGTTGTATGAGCAGAGGAGTGTGTTAGAGCAGTGACCCCTATCTGCTACAATATCTTTAAAAGCTCTGAATTAACTGAAATGACAAAGCAGAGCAGCAGTGGCAGTGGTCATCCTGAAACCAGATTTCACTAGAATCCATTTGCACTTCTCTAATCCAAGCACCCAGAAAACTAAAGGTAACCTGGTTGGTGAACCGCAGCCGGTTTACATCACAGCATGCAGCCTCTCCAAGCTCACTGGCCTACATCTGGGGCATAAACATGCATGTTCACTTGTTGATTATGGGATGATTGTATATTCAAATCTTTTCTGAAGGAAGCTGAAACAGTTTTCATAAGATCGTGAAACCGGAGTGTTTTCTTTTATTAACAGCAAATCATTGCAGGTCAAATACTCCATTTTATTCACTTACTTTTAGCATTTACTTATGCAGGCAACTGGCGTGTAGAAGCACATGACGGCTTGTGTGCAGTAAAGATAAGCCTTGGTTCATTAAAAAATCTGGAACTGCTTTTTCAAAACGTGAATAAAGCTGATAAGATAATTATAATCTAAATTACACAAGACTGTTATGTCATAAAGGTCTTTGTTCTGCTCAGAACATCCACCTATTAACACGTCACACTGTGTCAACCAGCCTTCTGTTTTCTTCTTTGGCTGCAGGTTCTGGGTCAGTGTTTTTCCACCTTTCCTAGTAATAATATGGCCTTATTAATGAAATATGTTTTTAACTAAAAGTGGCTCTTGAAAATGCCGTGCTTCACCACCATAGAATAGAAGTGACACTCCACATTTCAAGTATACCAGTTTATAGGTGTAATTTTTAGAATAGAATAGAACAATCGTTTACAGGAAATTACTTGTAACAGTGGCATGTCAACACGCAGATAACCCACAAACCTGACAGAAAACCAAGTATGACCATATTCATAGTATGTAAGTTAGAAAAATTCTATAAATTAAAAACATATGCACAGCACATAACTCATAAGTTAAAATGTTACTGTGAATTGAAAAGCCTCATTGCAGCTGGTAGGAAGGACTTCCTGCTGCGCTCAGACCTGCACTTAGTAAAATTCAGGGTTTGTAGCGTTAAACTGCCATATGAAGACATCACACTGATTAATAGCATTTATTTCTGACACGTCGTGGTATTTCAATGTGTCAAAATAAGCAAGATCAGCAGTAAACAGACAGTTTTAAGGCACACAGTACTGGACTTTGTGTTACTGAAGACTGTGGGCACCTTTAAAACACTCTGCATTTTAAATTAAAAGTAGGAAAGCAAAGAAAGTGTGTGTGATTTCTATTAAAATGTAATTATAAAATTAAGTAGATTTAACTATGTGTATTCTAAATACAATAACATTTAACTAGAGTTGGGACTGTGGGTAATGGATATGGCATAACTTTACATTTCATATAGATGTTGTCATTATAACTTCATGCATAATTTATCAGTAAGATCCTACTTAGTATTTTAAAAGTTGAATAAAAGCAGTAGTGTATATTATAACTAAGTTTTAGATTCAGTAACAGCTCATTAACTGCAATGCCAGTAATCAGTCATTGCGGAATTATAACACATTTTACACTGTCCACCGTCGTTAAAAGAGAACTGAACTGAAAATTATTCTTTCATCTCCCACTGCACTTCTAAGAAATCAGATATTTTAATAGTCAAAAAACACAATTCTATTTTAGTTTCATTCAACGCAGATTCAACACACAATTAGAGCATTGTACCTATCCATAGATCACCCTGTTATAGCACATGCTGGTCTTAATTATATTCTATGATTATGAACAATACATGGAACATAACAACCCTGATTATTCACCTCCATGTATGATGTCAGAAACACACTTGATTGTGTTTATTCACATCATTTTTGTTCTATTTTGTAAATACCATGCAAATTTCCCCCTTTGATGGCTTGTTAAAAAATACTATATTATTATACATTCTAGAATTTGGTAATGAAAATATTGAGAATTGTTTTTAAATTTTGATTTGAAAATGGAATTGAAAATCCAGAAAACCACAACAGCAAATCTAGTTTTCAAATCCATCCAACGAAACAGGTTACCCTAAAGCACAGACGAGAACCTCATGATGGTGTTTGAGGAAGAGTGGGTGGATCACCAAAGTCCAAAGGATTCCTATTCAGGGGAACTTGAATATCTGAACTTTCATGGTAGATCTAAAGGAAAACAAGTCAAAGAAATAATGCGAACATGTATATTGCAAAAAGAAACAAGAAAAGCACTCAGAGAGAGCAGTACTCCTCCGAGCCTACTCAGCAATTGTATCATTTCCGTCAGACGAAACCTTTAATAAAAATTACCTAGCAGTGAGCACAGGTGTGTGTTGTTATGTATGGATATCGAATCACGTGACCTAAATATATACAATATATAGCAGGTAGTGGGAATTGATGGGACTCGGAAACACCCCCACAGTTTAGCCTACTGTTCTTTAAGTCAGTTTTTGACTAATGTAGCTAACAGACAGTCAGACAAACTGATCGGCAGACGTACGCCGATCGTCACATAAGTTCACCAGTCCTTGACGGAGTTATAATATACATAAATGGCCATGAGTTGCTTTCCAAGCTATGTGATAGATAATAGAATAAGTAACACAGTAATAAGCAAAAGAATATGAATTAAGTGACACGCTAACATTCACTTTGCAACACAGGCTTCAGTACGACCTGCACATCCAACACACGGACTAGTACGCCACCCTTTACAACCAAAATAGAATGTTATATTCTGAGAAAAATCTTTTGCAGTCCAATCGCTTTGATTGCTGTTACACATAATTTGATCATTTCTTCTTTGCCCTGTCACAGGATTGACTGTCCTGAGCAGTGTTTGTTCTCCAACACTGTAATCCAACACTCTAATTTCACACTAATAACACACAGTGTTTGCCCATAGTAATGATATATGTGTGGCTTCCAGACGTGGCTCTGGCTCTCTTTAGATAACCCTGCTGGTTTCCTGCTGGGCCCTATATCTCTGCATTCAGGGGCTATATGGTGTGTTTTCACTTCAATGTTTTTATGCCCCATGCATTGACTGGAACAGTCTGACAAAGTTATGAAAGGAAAATAAGAAAGCAAGTAACTTTCCTGCAACAAAAGTTGTGTCTCTTTTTGGATTTAAACTAAATTTAATTAATTATACATTTATATTAACAATGTATGATGTAAAACTAGCCATACAATTGCCTGAATCCCTCCCTAAGGCAAAGAATGGCTTTAACCTCAAGCACAGAGTGTGATTTACATTCCCATGTGTCTCTTGGCTTGTGTAAACATATGGTTTTAAACAGGGCTGGGACTTTAACAAGTCAATTTTGATTAATTAATTACAGAAAAAGCAATGCATAAAAAACTGTGCATTTAATCGCGTCTTCCTCAGTTTCCCAATTTGTGGCACATCGGTAGCGCTGATGCACCCTCTAGCCAGGTAGGTGGCGGTAATGAGCCTAAAGTCTATTTTTCGGCTGCAAAGAAGATGCGCAGGACGCACTGAGTGATGTCAGTGTAGAAGAAAGTTTGGTGAACAGTAATCGAAGACAAGACCACATCGAGCTTGTTGGGCGGAAATTTTTCAACTCCCCGATGGCAGCTTGGACAAAAACGTGGTTTTATGCAAATTGTGCAAAGAGTTTTCTTATCACTGCATCATTTCAAACCAACGGAATCACCTCAATGCCCTAATGGGGCATTAACTCCGAAAGAGGGATTGGTAAAGACGGAGCTGGAAGGTTGACGCTCAGATAACTTTAGATGGACGCAAATGTTGCAGTCTCTGCTGAATGTGTTCAATGCAACTGTTCGCTGACATTGGCCTTGTCAATGTCCTTGTGAGTCCTGTGGTAAAAATAAAAATCTCAGTCAAACTCACCACCATTTTTGTGGCGAGAAAGTATAAATTCCTAAAAGCCCAGCCTTGAACGTGAGGAGTCACAATGTGCCAGTAAACTAATTTTCTATTCATGTTAGAATTTAGATTTCAATTACATGGACAGCCAATCCAAATCATGCCTTTGGTGAAATCTGCCTGTATGCTTTTGGAATGAGGACCAGCCAGCCATTTCGATAATTAACACTCCAGCTCCCAAGATGACCAGCCATTTAATTTCTAGAAAAGTCCTGAGAGGAAAGGTTTAATTTTGGCAAGCACTTTGATAAGTTCTAGTTGTGAGATTAAGTTTTGATATATGCTAACAACCATCATTCTCATTAATGGATTGCCATGAAAGCCAGCAGAGGCATTCTTTATCAGCTAAGGATGCCTACTGAAGCACCATTTATAACTTTTCAACTCTCTGAGGATATCAATAGAGATCCAGCTGGAGATGTTCTGCAAACTTCTATGAATTTCAGTAACTTTCAACAGCATTAAGTGGGACTGTCTCCAAAATCTGAAATAAGAATTCCTAGCTGGGCTGCAAATTGATTATTAGCACTCCTTTGCAAAATTCACCAGTATTCCCCAACGTCCCCGGAGAAAGTTTTTCTGCCTTTTTCTCTCATTTTCTGAAAGGGGCTTTATGACATCCCAGGGATTCATCTTTCTGTTTAGTTGATTTGAAAGTAATAAACTCAGGTTCACAATTGCTCTTCTGCTTTGAAGTGCCACTTATTCCACAGTCAGCACAGACTTGTGCATATTGAGTCATCAGACAATTTAGCCTTCACTTTATATAATTCCAACCTCAGCCGTGGTTCCATCCATTTCTACCTCTCAGTTCCACCACGGTTTACCCCTGGAGTCAACAACTACACTTCCAAATTGATTCCACTTGATTATCTTGTTAACACTTTGTGGATCCTTTCTCCCAGCACATTCAGCTTATATTAGGCTGTACATGAAGCTTTTGTGGTGTATTGATAATTTTACCTGTTGTGCTGGGTAAACTCCCAAGCTGTCCTGTTTCATGGTGAAGGAGTTTTAACGGTAATTGATCAGCGCCTTTTACTTGTCCCTGTGGAAGTCTACTTTCTTTTCTTAGCTGTCAGACTGGTGGTATCCTTTGTCTATGTGTGTATCGACCTGTTTCTGTGTGCAGTCTTATTTATGAGCATTGCTGTGTGTTTTGTCTCATGTGGAAGGTGCGCAATCACAGAGCTGTCACCTCTTCAGGACAGGTGAGACTACATAGCCCTCACAGACCAAACACATCAACGTCTGCTTACAGGTGCTGGGGGAGTGTTACTGCATATAAAAAAGACTCTTCATGCTGGTCGGCGAGTCCATGCATGTCCACCAGGTGGCGTTTTGACCGAGAGTGCATGTCGAACTGTGAATGTGATGAAAGTTGGACACTGAACATACATGTAAAATTTCAGGCAGATTGGAGCATGTACAGGCTAGTCATAGAGCTTCTCCTATCCATCCACCAGGTGGCGCTGCAACCAAGAGTGTATTTTGGCCTATGGATGTGATCAGGATTGGTCTCTGATCACACATGTAAAGTTTCAAGCAGATTGGAGCATGTACAGGCTAGTTTTAGAGCATTTCCTTCCATCCAGCAGGTGGCGCTATGACTATGGCTTTAAATCGGCATGTGAATGTCATCAGGGCAGCACATTGATCATACATGTAAAGTTTGTGGATCTTTTGTTGAATCCATTCTCATATCTAATCCTCCAACGCAAGTGACAGCCTCTTCAGCAGCTCCATCTCTTGAATTTCCCTCAGGATTAATAAAGTGTCTGTCTGTCTGTCTGTCTGTCTATATACTACCAGTCAACTGTTTGGTCACACCTTTTCATTTAATAGTTTTGCTTTATTTTATAACTATTTACATTGTAGATTCTCACTGAAGGTATAACAACTACGAATTAACCCGTATGGAATTACGTAGTAAACAAAGAAGTGTGACATAAGTTCAAATACGTTTTATATTTTAGATGCTTTAAAATAGCCACCCTTTGCTTTGATTACTGCTTTGCACACTCTTGGCATTCTCTCATTGAGCTTCACGAGGTAGTCACCTGAAATGGCTTCCACTTCACAGATGTGCCTTGTCAAGGTTAATTTGTGGAATTTCTTGCCGTCTTAATGGGGTTGGGACTATCAGTTGTGCTCTGAGAAGTCAGGTTGGTACACAACTGACAGCCCTATTTGACAAGTGCTAGAATCCATATTATAGCAACAATCAATCAGCTAAGTAAAGTGAAACGACAGTCTATAATTATTTTAAGAACTGAAGGTCAGTCAGTCTGTAAAATCGCAAAAACTTTGAATGTATCCCAAAGTGCAGTTGCAAAAACCATCAAGCGCTACAACGAAACTGGCTCACATGAGGACCACCCCAGGAAAGGAAGACCAAGAGTCACCTCTACTGCTGAGGATAAGTTCATCTGAGTCACCAACCTCAGAAATGACAAGTTAACAGCACATCAGATTAGAGCCTATATAAATACCACACAGAGTTCTCATACCAGACACATCTCTACATCAACTGTTCAGAGGAGACTGCGCCAATGAAGCCTTAATGGTCAAAAACCTGCTAAGTAACCACGACTAAGGAAAAGCAACAAACAGAAAAGGTTTGCTTGGGCCTAGAAACATAATGATTGGATATTAGACCATTGGAAATCTGTGCTTTGGTCTGATGAGTACAAAGTTGAGATCTTTGCTTCCACCAGATGCAGAAAAGGTGAACAGACGGTCTCTACATGCATGGTTCCCACTGTGAAGCATGGAGGAGGAGGCGTGATGGTATGGGGGTGCTTTGCTGGTGACACTGTTGAAGATTTATACAAAATTGACAGGCATACTGAACCAGCATGGCTACCACAGCATCCTGCAGCGACATGCCATCCCATCCAGTTTGCATTTCACTGGATCATTATAAATTTTTCAACAGGGCAATGACCCTAAACACACCTCCAGGCTGTTTAAGGGCTATTTGATCAAGAAGCAGAGAGATGGAGTGCTGCATCAGATGACCTGGCCTCCACAGTCACCTGACCTAAACCCAATGGAGATGGTTTGGGATGAAATGGACTGCAGAGTGAAGGCAAAAGAGCCAACAAGTGCTCAGCATCTCTGGGAATTTCTTCACGGCTGTTGGAAAACCATTTCAGGTTCTACCTCATAAAGCTGACTGAGTGAATGCCAAGAGTGTAAAAAGCAGTAATCAAAGCAAAGGGTAGCTATTTTGAAGAATCTAAAATATAACACACGTTTTGATTTATTTCAAACTTTTTTGTTTACAACATAATTCCATGTGTGTTCATTCATAGTTTTCATGCCTTCAGTGAAAATGTACAACGTAGTCATGAAAACAAAGAAAAAAACATTAAATGAGAAGGTGTGTCCAAACTTGTGACTATTAATGTATGGGGCTTATCACATTCCATCCTCCAATGTCACCCTGTCAAGACCGATTGCCACCCTTTTGCCACCCCATGTAAAATGTTCTAGATTTGACACTGTAGTAGCTCAAGCAGATGTGGCAATTAAGCCATATTTTGACATTATGACATTTTCAAAAAAAATGACAAGGATGAACTAGATCAACTGGGTACACCAACACTTTACTAAACTTTAATAGTTTCGTGAAGAATACCATTAAAGTACCAGGCCTATAAACAGTATCTGTAAAAGTGGTAGTATGTGAAAATCTTAATACCCATCCTTATTGAAAAATAAGTCTGCAGCCCAATAAAATGTGTAAAATATCTGAATTCTGTCTGAAGCCACCATATATATGTAGATGTCTGACCTAGAATTCTTCAAACCTTTGCTCTTTCACTTACACGTGGAGGAGTGTTAGTAAAAAATATCTTGAAGTTTTGTCTGAGTAGTTTTTAATCATTCATTATTGTCATTCTGATGAAGGTCAAGACTGCTCCTTTTTCCTCATTTGATCCTCGCCTCTCTTACATTGCAACTGATGGCATACCATATGGAGCTGCTAATTATTGAGTGCCATGGGAAAGTGATGGAAGTCGTGATAAACAATTACTGAAAGCACCACCTTGCTTATTATCCCTCAATTAATTACAGCCTCGGCTTTTGACAGCTGATATTAATCGCTGATTCCATTAAGAGATTACAGTCAGTGTGTAACGAGATTGTTGAAAGTTAATTTACATATCATACCATGAAATATATGGAAGGATACCACAAATACTAATTAAAAGTTGCAGCATTTGAGTCTCTGCACTAAAGCTGATATGGGGTGCAGGACGATGGTAAGACCTCCTTCTTATGGATAAGAACACTATTTATACAACAGAATCTGATGTAGGACTCCTCACAGAAGATGCATCCAAAGACTAACAAATTAGGTTTATGTATGACATCCTTCTGTGTTGACACTGAGACTGGCAGTCGGTCAACAGCATCTTGCTGCTTGTTGGGAGATATTAGATACCCGCTGCTCTTACAGCCTTTTCAGGTAAAGATTAACAGAATAAAGTTCTTCTATCTGCAGTTTTCTGACATTCCATTGTGGGTTCCTGTCATGCAAATGTTCCATTTCATTTGAACGTGATGTGACTTGCACAGGAAAAGCCACACCACTTGTATGATACTAAGAACTAGATTCAAAACAATTCAGTACAAATATGCTAAGACATAAAATTATGGAATACCACATAGAATTATAAACAAAAAAGTGTAAATAATGTAAAATTCTTTATGTTTTTGTTTCCTCAAAGAAGCCATGGCTTAATGGCGCTTTGCACACTACTGGCAATATCCATCCATTCATCCATTATCAATACACTGCTTAGTACTCATTAGGGTCATGGGGGGGCTGAAAGTCTATCCCAGCTTACTTGGGATGAAGGTGTCCTGGCCATCAAGGAAAGAGGCTGGCATGCCTTTTGTACTGTGCATGGAGTGCACTATGACCTGGGATGTTCTACAAAAACAGATCCTGGAGAAAATGTGCCATCTTTTGAGGGCAGATGTTTACATTCTGGTTGCACCTTTCAATCTTTGGATAGTTGGCATAGTTGGTATCACCCACCTCCTTCCCCAAGATGAGCAACCACTGTGCCACCCAACCGTGGAAAGAGCATAGAAGTCCTCTGGACAAAGGGGACCACCACATGTGAAGACTGTGGTTGAGTGGGACAAAGAAATCAAGGACTATCTATCTGGCATCCAGGCGACCCTGGACAGGTCACCAGTCTATCGCATGGCTGCATAGAGAGACAAATAAACACACTCACACCTACGGACAATTTAGAATCACCAGTTAACCTCAGCATGTTTTTGGACTGTGGGAGGAAGTTGGAGTACCTGGAGAAAACCCACGCATGCACAGGGAGAACATGCAAACTCCATAGAGAAAGATGGAGTCCGGGATGCGAACCAGGGATCTTCTAGCTGCAAGGTAACAGTGCTAACCACTGAACGACTGTGCAGGCCCTGACAATACCCATTTCATCCAATGGTTTCCTGTTAACAGGCGAGTCTTCTCAAACGTCAAGTGGTGGAATTTATTGCATTCTCAGTGTGTTTGAGACCAACAGTTGTGTTGTGCCAAGGGAGTGTTGGTACAGTATACAGTAAACGGTTCTGCTTAACTAATGTAGTAAAGCATATTATTACAAGAATGCTTAACTAAGATAAGCTACAGTTTATCTTTATGTTAAGACAGTCCAGAAAATTTCCCACATTCACTACAGAGGGAGACTAAGAAGAAGAGGATAAAACACTGTGCCCTCATTGTTAACATAAAAATACTAATTCTGACCATTTTAGTCTACTACTATTTATAAATAATGTGGTGTTGCTGAAGTTCTCTGTTAACTTGACGTCTGTCAGTTCAGACTTGTGTCATGTCAAATGTTTGCATGTCTGACATAATAACGCATTGTATCTTTGTAATTTTAACTAAAAAGGGTTTCAGGTTCTGACGTAGATGAAATCAGAGAGCAACACTGTCATCAGGCAGATGGGAAACAAAATGTCAGTTTGAATTTCAGACTGCAACAGAGAAAATCTTCTCGTTGGCTATGACTTTAAGAGGGCAAAAAAAACACTAAAAGCCAAAAAAAAAACCAAAACAAAACAGTAGCAGACATAATGTACGCTCTAGATATGATAAAGCGCAACAAAAGCAATGTTTACAGAACAGATATTTAGATGTCGGTCGGAGGAGGAAGTTCAAAGCAGCATTCTATCTGGAACAGATGCAGGACAAAGGCACTTGGTAGCCTCCGGTACAGCTGCACCGTGCATAACTGACTTGTTTCCAGAGAAATTACCATTATGTCTGAACTCAGTGGGAGGCATTCAGCGCATCAACAACCATGAGTTGGCTTTTATAACAGCTCTAAAACCCCAATCTGTCCTCCTCAACACACACAGCTCAGGACTTTTGTGTCCATATTTCCACATGGATAATGAGGGCTTCATCTCAAACAATGGCAGCATCACCACTGAGGCTGAAGAAGGCTGTGCTGATGTGAGTCCTCAGTGCATCTGCCGAGGAGACACATCTCTGTGCCTTTCCGTCATGACCATGAGGGGAAATTATTTTCAAGTGAAAGAAGTTGACAAAGGAAATTAGTGCCACCTTAATGCACCTGTGGAGGAGCAAGAGGAACCTCTTTTATTGTCACAGTAAAAGAGAAAAGAACAAGCGCACAGAATTACACAGCACTTTGACATAATCAAATATTCTTAAAAGCCTCGACTTGGCCTTTGAGCTGCACTCTGCATCTGAAGCACTAAGAGGTAATATACAAGTGGTCTGACTTTATCAGAAAACCGTCTGCTTCTCAATGTCCAATGTCCTGCTGTTTCATTTGCCGTCCTCCTGGATGTCAAACTGTCTGCTGGGTTTGGTGGATTCCAGCATGAGTTCGTACAGCTGGCCTATCTGCTCGTCCTGGAAGTCGCGGAGTTTCCCCTCCGGCAAGTTGGTCCCGAACTTCACATCACTGAGGCGCTCCCCCGCTGACTCCAGTACCTGAGTCTGCAGGGTGTCCTTGTAGTTCTGCAAAGGGGGTGGAGGAAACAGGCACAGATTACTGTAAACAGACAGGATTAGCAGCAGCATTTAGCACCTGCCCGTCCACCCATCTCCACTTTCAGAGTCATTAAACACATCATGCAGTCAGCGTGCATCATATGGTGCAAGATGCATATGGAGAAAACAGAATTCAAGTGGCATTTTCATATGCAGTCAAACCAACACTAGACAAATTGTTCTAAAGAATGTGTGTATAAAAGCCTGAGCTCCACTGTTGTTAAAAAAAAAACACATAAAAATGACAATAACGAGCTACTGAGTGCCACATTCACCACCCTGCTGCCATAAATACTCACTAGAACACCAATGACATATTAATCAGCTGCTGAAAATGGTCCCCAACAAAAGCAGCATTTCCTCTTGTCACTACATTATTCGTGGATACAAAACACACTTAAATTGTAGGAAAACATACACAACCTGATCATTTCTGATGCTGAATGATGGCATGTTTTTACTTCACTTTTTCTTTTGAATTCAGCTTGATCAGAAACTGATGGTGACTGCAGTGACCATGACCATTCCCACAGTGAGTAACAGCATTTCTTAAACTCTCACTTAGTCCATTAAAATTTGTCCTTGACTGCAAATAAAAGAATGTATTCATGTTTACTGTACAGTAAAATCAAGGTGATGGGCTTCGATTTACAACACTGATGTCACTCAGGGCCAATCTGTGCACATACTGTAGATCTCTTCTTGCTGCAGAATAAACTGTCAAGTTGACCTCAGCCCATGTGTGATGAGTCAAAGCTGCCACTGCTGTACATGAATCATCCCGAGAGCTGCTCCGTGGCCACCTCCATGTGTTCCACTTCTTAAACACTGTCCATCATGTGAACAATGACAGTGCCTGGTGTTTGCCCATTCACAAAGCGTCTTGGGTTTTTGGAACATTCTCACTGTGAAAAATAACGAGCCATTTATCTGAGAGGCTCCTTCCTGCACATAATGTAATTATGTTGAATATTTGCCAAGGGGGAAATATCCTTCCTGAGGAAGGAGGGTCAGAGCTGAAAGGAATACTCCAGTACTTTTTTACTTTTCAAGAATTCATAAGAATAGTCCATGTGACAAATACAGTAATGTTCTTTCCTTATTTGGAAAGAAAAATAATTGCTTTTTTCAATGAAGATAACATTAAATGAATCTGAAATACAGTCTAGACATTGTGGTAAATGACTATTCTAGCTGGAAACGGCTGATTTTTAATGGAATATCTCCATAGGGGTACAGAGGAACATTTCCAACAACCATCACTCCTGTGTTCTAATGCTACATTGTGTTAGCTCATGGTGTTGAAAGGCTAACTGATTAGAAAACCCTTGTACAATTATACAGCGCCCTCCATAATTATTGACACCCCTAGTTAAAATGTGTTCTTTAGCTTCTAATAAATTCATTTCTTTTTCTAAATAATATAAGACCACAATGAAAAAAAGAGGAAAATACAACCTTTAATTCAAGTGCATTTATTCAGTGGGGGAAAAAAATCACACATTAAGAACTAATTCTTTTTACATCAAATTATGTGTGCCACAATTATTAGCACCCCTGATGTTAATACTTTGTACAACCCCCTTTTGCCAACAAAACAGCACCTAATCTTCTCCTATAATACATTTTCCTACAATTTTCAGTGTGAGAGTGTGCTTCTGCAATAAAAGTTGAATTTATTTCAAGGCTTTCAACACATCTTAACCAGGGGTGCCAGTAATTATGGAGGACGCTGTAAGCTGGCACACAAATAAAGTGTGAACTTTTCCTGGAAAACATGAAATTGCGTGGGTGACACCAAATTTTTGAATGGTAGTATAAGTCTGCAGTCATTTTTACTGGCTGAGGATTCATGGAGCCTTGTCAAAGCTTTGGGTGTCACCATCACAGAAAATCTAATGGACGCTAAAGGAAAGACGTGAAAGATGTCGGATTGTTAGAGGCCACTACTGTTATTATATTTTGCTAATGAAATGACCTGCCTCCTCCAAAATTCAACTACATAAATAACAAACTTGAAAAGCACAAATGACAGTGTGCGCTAATAGGAAGTGACAGTTGAAAATGTGTATGTGTGGGAAGAAAGCTAGCAGCTTGTACCTGAAGTCATTAAAGAACAAGCCGAAAAGGGTGATTAAGTTACTGTCATCTGCCATTATAGGTCAAGAAAAGCTTCAGTTTTCATTTAAACATTATTACTATTAACTATAAAATAAAGGTCCAGTTCAACATTGGTGACACACCAATGGACAAATGAAGTGATCACTGTTTAAATTTAAAGTCTTATTCAGTGAGCTGCAGCATCTGTGGAATCACACACTGCAACTCATAAAGAGTAAAGATCTCCACTTCATTAGGTAGATTTATCGGTCTGACAAAAAATTAAAAATTCCATATGTTTGGATATGTTAAAATTCATATCTCCTGCTGCTAAGATGGACCTACCCTGGCTGCTCTCCATTTTGTGCCATAACAACCAAGCAGGTATGAAACTAGCTTTACTACTCCATGTAGTTTTTGTTTCATTTTCCTATACAGTAATTCACTGGGGTGCTGCCAACCTGCAAGTTGCTCTTTAATTACGGTTTAATTATCCAGAGCACTAAAATATGCTAATAGGTATATACATTTCCTTTTGAATTTATTAGCTTGACATTTTCAACACTCTCTTTAAATATTTTAGCTTCCTGATTATTTCCTTGCCTACCCTAAAAAGGTTTCTGTACAGAGCAGTTTATATTATGAACCATTTAAAGGTGGTTTGCTGCAATCACAGACGTCTTTTCCTCGTCTTTTTTGCCGTATTCCTCTTTGCTCCTTCTGTTTTTGCCTCCATCTCTTTAAGAAAAGCCTGTTTGGACTACTGGAGCTGATTTATTTGGAGCAGAGAACTCCCATGGGTGCTTCTGAAATAAATGGATTATACACTGAACACTCGAGCCTTGTAATTTTATTTCGAGTTTCGCCCTTCATCTGCTTCCAGTCGTCTGTACTTTCCTGAGGAAGCTGAAATGGAGCGTAAATTCACCTCCTCTATAAAGAATGGACACATGGAGATAGTCAGGAGGTTGAGTTTGTATTGTTCAAGCGCTACACAACAGAATATGGTGTTAAATACAACTGAAGCCACCAGTCAGTGAAAATACTACTCTGGCCCTCCACTTCAGTCAGTGGTGGGTTGAGTTACAACCTGGCCTTATCCCAAATGTGAAGAACAAATAAAATCAGAAAGTCACTCCCTATTGGCTCTCCAGTGTCTAGCATTCATCACTATGCAATAGGATGAACAATGAAGGAATTATGTGTTTTAAAAGCACTTAAAATGCTCTGTGTGTATGTGTAGGCCTCTACTCTATGGAATTCTTTCTCATCTTGGACACCAACCTCACCAAGGACCAAGTGGACACTGAATTTCTGCACTTTCACCTAAAGTACGGGACAAAGTCTCTGTGAAATGGTTACTGATTTACTCAGCCATGGCTGCAGGATGCTGATGCAATGAGAAGGAATATGGCGGCCCCCTCCAACCCAGGACAAAATCCTCTGTGGAGAGACTTTGCATGCCAGTCCATCAACACCAAAACTAGTCATGTTCCAAACAATTAAGTTCCTTCTTGATTAAAGAGAAATGAATACATGGACTAGTCCATTAGTCTTAAAGTAAGGAAAGAGACAAAATAAAAAATAATTGTGTATTTTTCTTGCTTAAAGCAAAACTGCTCGGTACACGAGGTGCTATCTGTCCAACCCTGCTAGTTTCACCTGTGTATTAGACATAACTATAAACGAATGTTGTACATCAATAAATATTAAGAATTAGCTTATCCGATTAGTATTTTAGGTGCCAACTGGTGAGGACAGCAAAATCTATTAAATCAAATCTAATTCAACTTCTTGCCACAAGATATAGTTGGCTTCATGAACAAGAGGAACAAGATTTCCCAAGGAACGTTTAACTGACCACCTCATGAAGCTCATCGAGAGAAGGCCAAGAATGTGCAAAGCTGTAATCAAAGCAAAGGGTGGCTCCTTTGAAGAATATAAAATATAACACAGGTTTTGACTTATTTCACACTTTTTTGTTTACTACATAAATCCACATGTTCATTCACAATTTTGATGCCTGCAGTGAGAGTCTGAAAAGTTAGATGAAATATCTTTATCTAACTCGAATGATACATTAAAGCAAATTCCTGTCAGTGATTGGTACATTCAGCCTTCTTGTTTTTAAGCTTGTTCAGTTCTTTCCACCTTGTTTCCACACATGCAAAGCAAAGGAATATGGCCTGTTAAACCTGCAACAATCTCCTCATGTATCTGCTATGAAAGAGAATAAGTGTATTTCCTAAATGTTCACCCATTTCTTGACCATCCTCTTTAGTGCACAGAAATAAGAATTTTGATGCAGCATTACCATGACTTCTTGTAACTCCAGCACCACCACTGAATGGCATCACAGTGTATCACCAGAGCTGTTATTGTTGTCATTCCATTTCACTTGCCAGTATATCAGTTGAGCAGCCCCCACATTAAAAAAACAGAACTAATTGCAGGGTGTGTGCAGGTGCACTGGGGCGACAAAATCAACAAATTCTAGCTCGCAATCAGCGCTCAATGTGAGGCTTTGATCCTGATCAAGTGGACAAATTGAAATTTTCTAGCTAATAATAGACAACACGATGTTCTGGGTCCAGCTTGCCTGCTTCAAAAGCCCCAGATGATCTCGAGGCAGCATCCAAACCACATGACAGACAGCCTTTAAGCGACCTCTGTTGTAACTAAGCCAGCCAATCCACCTAAACTGAAGTCGATCTCTGATACACAAACAGTGACTGGCTGCTGTCATTTGGTTAATAATCTACTATTCATGAGATGACACAGCTGCAGTTTTATCCTTTTCTGGTAATTCTGTTAGTAGCCTGCTATTATGTACATGTCTGCTACAAAATGAACCTTTTTCAACTCCCTAGCATCCCTCTAACCATTTCTATTTATCACTGTTCTGGTGTCAAAATGTCAAAACGCTGAAAAGATTTGCATCTCCAGTGTTTTCATCTAAACATAAAGTTACTGCTAATGCAAGGTATGCAACAATGTGAGTTTTTCTGGATAAAAATTCTATTAGGCAATATTGCATTTTTTCCTTTTTACTTGAAGGTCATACTGTTGTGTTTCTGTTAAAGCGTACACACTCAGACACAATGATATTAAAGTGTGTCTGGAACAGATTTAGTTTGCGGCACAATTTCCTTTCTTACTGGAGAGTTTGGATGAAAACAGCTCCACAGATAGAAGACAGGGCTGAGGCTGCAGTTAAGGATAAATTATCTTTTGTACCATCCATGAATCAGGTCATTTAAAAGCAAAACCTGAGCATTAAAATTATGAAAGTAGAAAGGAAAAATGGCACAACAGTTAAAATGCATCCAAATAGTCATCCAAAGAGGCTAGGACTGAAAAAACTGCCGCTGTCAAGACACAAGTAGCTTCTCAAAGCAAAAGTTCAACTCTGAAAGCCAGAAGGTCTCACAAACATGCACTCTTGGAAAATGTAAACCTTCCATGGCTGTGGTAACATCAGGAGAAAAGAAAAGTGGTGTCACGACTTCCAAAAATTGATGGACGATCTAAAAGTCTGAAGTTCATCCAGATTCAAAACTGCACCATTTTAAAAAACTTTTCTGAATGCCTCATCTGACCACCCATCCTCGTCCACTGAACACTGGAGTGGTGAGCACTTTATCCGCAACAACCACAAGCATGTGACTGTGATTATTGATTATTCTGCTGATTGATACGGGCTTAGCAGGTGTTACAGAAACATAACACAGCAGAATAATGAAATATATTAGTACACTGTGACATTTTTTCGTGAAAAAAAGTGACGAAAATGTGATGTTAATAACTACAGGGGGGCCCAGTGGCATGGCTCAACAGTGAGTTCTTCACATGCATTTGCAACTAAATACAGATGTGTACAAAAGAGCATGTCTGCCAATACAGCTTTTTTTCTTTTTAAAACGGAGAAGTCAATAACACAACAACCATGTCAATGACACATCACTGCACTGAACTCGTAACCCTTTACCATGTAAAGTCTTATCCAGCAAACTGATGAAGGAAACTCATTATAACCAGCTGGGAGAAATAAACATGCAGGCAGCAGCCAACATTTAGCAAAAGTGCAGCAACACTAATCTAATGCTAATGTAACACAGGTGCTTTCACTCAGATATCTTTCAAGTTGCTGTCAAATAGAATGAGTCAGTTCCAGGGTTGAAGACGGTACTCGATCTAAAGCAGGGGTGTCAAACTCAGTTCCTGGAGGGCCACTATCCTGCATGTTTTAGATGTTTCCCTCTTCCAGCACACCTGATTCAAATGATCAGCTTATCATCAAGCTCAGCAGAAGCCTGATAACGAGCCTGATCATTTCAATCAGCTGTGTTGGAAGAGGGAAACATCTAAAACATGCAGGATAGTGGCCCTTCAGGAACGGATCTTGACACCCCTGACCTAAAGCTTCCTCGAGACGTTCACCAAAGAAATGTAAATGTATGAATGTTATCCAATAATTTAGCCTCTCTTCTCAAGCTAGAACCTTGACAGGGAATGTTTTGTGAACTAATCGGTGAATAATCTTCTGAAAGACGTTGCTGTTCTGTGGTGGAGACAACAGCAGTTATGATACTGCTAACAGGTGAGGAAGCTGAGTGTGATTCAGAGTTTGGAAATTACACTCAACAAAAATATAAACTCAACACTTTTGTTTTAGCTACCACTTTTTATGAGATGAACTCAAAGATCTAAAACTTTTTCCACATACACATTATCACCATTTCTCTCAAATATTGTTCACAAATCTGTCTAAATCTGTGATAGTGAGCACTTCTCCTTTGCTGAGATAATCCATCCCACCTCACAGGTGTGCCATATCAAGATGCTGATTAGACACTCGTCTTCAATGGCTGTGCGAAGTTGTTGGCTATCTTTCAGAGTGTCCTTTTATTGTGGGCAGTCTAAGGCACACCTGTGCACTAATCATGGTGTCTAATCAGCATCTTGATATGGCACACCTGTGAGGTGGGATGGATTATCTCAGCAAAGGAGAAGTTCTCACTATCACAGATTTAGACAGATTTGTGAACAATATTTGAGAGAAATGGTGATATTGTGTATGTGGAAAAAGTTTTAGATCTTTGAGTTCATCTCATAAAAAATAGGAGCAAAAACAAAAGTGCTGCATTTATATTTTTGTTGAGTGTATAATGTCAGCAGGATTTACTGAGGAGGAATGTCTGTTGTATGACTGTAGTGCACAGTCAGGGGCATGAATAAGTAATCTTTTCAGCGTGCGGTTCTAAGGATCAATGAGACAGACACACTAGACTAACATATTCAACTATTCACCTGATCTGTCCCTACAGGTTAGTGAAAATAATGCATTTTGGTCATTGTATGAATAAGGTGGGCTGCACTCCTCCTCGTGTCCCCAACAGGTTATTACCAATATTTTTATTCTGTCTTTTTGGTTCTAAGATTCCAATCGGTCTATCAGTCCATTACATTTTTCAGTGCAGGATTCAAAAAAAATTCTTGGCCTGTGACCACTGTCCATTACAACAAAAAGCTATTAAAGCTTTTACTATCAGAGTATCTGTTCACAATGGACCAGCAGTTCAGCTCAAGAGAATAAAGGTGGCTTTTACACCAATGACAACTTTGGTTTTCTGTTGTTTTGGTTTGGTTAGATGACACAGCAATTAGACAGAGAGATTGCTCTCATTTATCTGTTAATTTCCAGCCCAGTCCACACATGGATGCCTCCCAGTGGTTCTGGTCAAACTAAGCTCCTTTTGAAATACAGACACAGCAGTGTGTAAATACGACAAAAAGCCATTCGTCCCCCTGGTTAGGACCCATTCAAATGGACTCTGGGTTTACAAATGATGCTTACTGATATAGTGAAGCATAATGAAAGTAACCTCCCCAATGACAAAGAGACCTCTCAGGATTCCAGATGCAATCACCATCTACTTCATTAGAGGAATTACCTGCAGATGGGTTATTTAACATCTCGCAGCAGTGCACAACTGTGCTGGAAAACATTGGCCCTTCACCATAGTGACACAAGAAAACCCTGGCTTACTCCCACTGTTGGGGTTATATTGGGAACTCAGGGATGAGTTGTAAATATTCTGCATCCACAATCATAAGCCAAGTACGTATTACACGGTATATGCACAGTATCTCCAAACCATATAAACAGTAACATTTATTAGATTTAATATTTTTTTAGGTGATTTGTATTTGTATAATAAGGGAGGGTGTGGACTAAAGTGATTAATACCCGATATCAAGCTGTGCATAATAGGCAGCTTCACTACTTCAGTTAAAAGGGCCAAACAAAGAGAGAAATTTAACTGACACTGGAATGATAAAAACCCAACTATTAAAGTGTGACCCCAGAAAATCAAATGTTTAGTTTTAAATAGTCAATAGGGCCACAAACAACAAAAGGACAAGAAAAGAGACTAATTAACTGCAAAAGGCTGACAAATGCACTCATAGACATAGCCCAGGATAAGACGACTAAAACATGGGCACCACTGAATATAAGTTGAAGCATGGGTCAAGAAATGAACTGAGAGAGACTCTTGATGCAGCAGATGGATGGACCTATGGCTGGATCACTAACTGAACGGGTCAGGATAGGAGCCACTTCAAATCAGTAGCCTGTAACGTTGGGGAGAAGTACTGGTATGAGCTGCAATGATTTCAGATGAACTAATTAGACATTTTCAGGCTGAAGATAAACTAAAAATCAACTCCCAAACCCACATTCCTCCTGGTTCACGAAGAAGTCTGCCACATTCAAGAAGATCCTTATGCAGGATTCTGCTCCATTAAATGCATCCGGCTGCTCCATGTTTCGGCTCATCAGAAAAGTCCTCAAAAATGACCCAATCATGACACAGTCCCCCCTCCTCGTCTAACTTAAATCCTTTTGAGAACCTGTGGAAGTTTTTCAAAGGTAAGACTTACAATGAGAAAAGACACACCTTACTGAGGGGACTGTGTTTGCTGCTTCAGTAAAAGTTGAACAGATCAAAAAACTGACGCGCCGCATGAATCTTAGGCTCATGGCAGGTACTGACAAGAATTTGACTGTACAAAGAATATTTTTGTGCAATAAAATGTTTGTATCATTATCTGTTGCATTTATGCTAAGCATTAAGAATAAACAAGTGAGCTTTTTCATTCTTCCTGCGAGGTTTTATAACATTTCAGGCTGACTGCAAGCATAGTATTTACTCTAGAATATGAATCTTAATGAACAGAAGCTGCCTAATAATTGTGGACTGTGCTAATTCTTATCAGCACATGAATGCAGGTCGGTCTTAAGTGGCTAGCAGCTGGCTTATATTATTGATTACTAGAAATTTAACAAAGGTGTAGGTTTGGCTTTGACTCCTAGAAAATAATAATCTGATAAAATATCATACCTCGTATAATTATGATAAATGTGGTACTGGGATGATATTAATTAAACATTTCACATAACTTACACATATTGATGGATAATATAATTTCATCACACTGATATTTTAAAAGCATCTTAAAGTAATATCAGCTGGAAATGGTGAGCGTTTTTACAGTTAAAGTTTAATTCTTCTTTTTTCAGGTGGAAAATGAAATACAAAGTGACAAAATACAGTAAGACATTGAGTTGGAGACGTTAAAAATACATTTTAGTAATTTTCTAGCAGTTTTCTACATTTCTACCAAAAATGCCATGTATACTGTTATTCTACCTTAACAGAAAACGCACATTCCCATTTTTTCAGCTATTGCAGGAGCTGCAATGTAAAGCACTAACCTGCTCATCAGGAGAAATCTGGGGTTCAGTGTCTTACCCAGGAACATCTCATCATGTGGAGAGGAGGAGCCAAGAGTTTGGATTGTAAAAACCCTACTACTAACGCTACATTCTCCACCTCTCAGTGGATGGACAGATGTACAGACAGTTCAAGAGAGGCGAAACGTTGTGCAAAAAAGTATACAAAGCTCTTGTTAAGTTGTTGTTGAAAAAGATCAATTGGAAAAAGATGATCTGATCTCTTATTATCTAAGCTCTGGTCTGTGAAGGCTGGCTTACTCGGATTTAAAGGACCATACCAGTGTTTTAGCATGTTTCAATCTATTTACTGCAAGTCAAGGTTTCCTTTTAAAATAGCACAATCCTCTAAATCATGATGTTGTGTTGACATCTTTTGATCAGTCTGGATTGAGGCCACAAGTTTGAAAAGTTAAAAGAAGGATCTGTTGGCCTGCAGAAAGAAGTGAGCTTACCAGACCTGTCTATCTCACTGCTCCACTAGCTGTTACTATCCTCTAATTATATAAGTTTTGTATGAAGTAAATTCTAATTTCTGTTGTTTACGTTTTACAACAGTTTGTTCACAAGATGCCAAAGACACAGTCTTCACAGGACATCAACGCATTTGTCAAATAAATGCTGCTTCATGGTGTGAACACAGTTTGGGAGAACAGATGTTTCTACGGGAATCATTTTCTAAATGTTGGTTGTTAATGAGGTCAGAAAAACAACAAAGAAATGTAATTGAGGAAGGCTTATTCACAAACAGTGACGATAAGAAAGTAAACTGGGTGTCAACAAAACACAAGGGTTGATCATAATGCTTCATAAAGCTCAAGTCTACAAGTTCACTCTTTCCCTGGTTGGCAAGAACACTGAAATAATTCTTCTTTGTGCCAAAATTCCAGCACATGATGGTCTAAAGAAATGTTGAAAGGGTTTTCTAGACTGCCAGAGAGAGAGCACTGAATTAGGGATAGGGTTTGACAACATTTATCAAATTTAAATGCAGTTCTGAATCTTTTCAAGCACCGTATGGAATCTCCTTAAATTTATATTTCAACCCTGCAAGAAACTAAAGACTAAAATGACCCCATTTTGAAGATTGGCTGGTGAAAACAAAAAGCCATATTGCAGCCAGGATTTTAGTGGGAATGTCTTGTGTACTGACAAAAACATGCAAATGACGGGAATTTTGCTGCCCTCTAACAAGCATAGTTCCTTACATCTGTAGAATATGATTCACGGGCATCTCTGCAGCACCACACTGCTTCATGTGTAAGGGTACCCTGTGACACACTTTACCTTTATCAAAAAATTGCAGCCCCTATGATTTAGATATTGCACTTGGTCATAGGGTGACTAATAATTTCAGCAGCTACTCAGCTCTAGATGGTGATGTCTGTGACATGCTGCCACCTGTATGTTCCCTACTGGGCACTGTAATGAGAAAGAGTGAAAAGAGATAAAATGTTGCATCAAAAATGGAACTGGCTATTGGCACCCAGCCCTTCTCTGAGTGATGTGGTTCTTGTGTACGCAATCAAACAGTTAAACAGCTTCGTTGCACATCCAGGGGTATCTCAGGTTTATAATTTCGAGTCAAAATTTCTAAATAAGACATGAACTGATTGTGAATATACTCTGGATAGAAGAGGACATAACACTATCTACAGGTAAAAGCCAGAAAATTAGAATATTTTCATAAACTTGATTTATTTCCGTAATTGCGAACAAAAGGTATAACTTTTACATTATATGTAATCATTGCACGCAGACTGATGCACTTCAAATGTTTATTTATTTAATTTTGATGATCATAGGTGGCAACAAATGAAAATCCGACATTCCGTGGGTCAGAAAATTAGAATATTGTGAAATGGGTCAAGTTTGAAGACACCTGGTGCCACCCACTAACCAGCTGATTAACTCAAAACACCTGCAAAGGGCTTTAAATGGTCTCTCAGTCCAGTTCTGAAGCTTACACAAACATGGGGAAGACTTCAGATTTGACAGCTGTCCAAAAGGCAACCATTGACACATTGCACAAGGAGGGCAAGACTCAAAAGGTTATTGCTGAAAAGGTTGGCTGTTCTCAAAGCTCTGTGTCCAAACACATTAATGGAGAGGCAAAGGGTAGGAAAAACTGTGGTAGGAAAAAGTGTACAAGCGACAGGGATCACCGCGCCCTGGTGAAGATTGTGAAAAAAAACCCATTCAAAAATGTGGGGGAGATTCACAAGGACTGGACTGCTGCAGGAGTCAGTGCTTCAAAATCCACCACCAAGAGACGCATGAAAGACATGGGTTTCAACTGCCGCATACCTCGTGTCAAGCCTCTTTTGAACAAGAAACAGCGCGCAAAGCGTCTCACCTGGGCTAAGGAAAAAAAGAGCTGGACTGCAGCTGAGTGGTCCAAAGTTATGTTTTCTGATGAAAGCAAATTTTGCATTGCCTTTGGAAATCGAGGTCCCAGAGTCTGGAGGAGGACAGGAGAGGTACAGGATCCATGTTGCCTGAAGTCTAGTGTGAAGTTTCCACCATCAGTGATGGTTTGGGGTGCCATGTCATCTGCTGGTGTCGGTCCACTCTGTTTCCTGAGATCCAAGGTCAACGCAGCCGTCTACCAGCAAGTTTTAGAGCACTTCATGCTTCCTGCTGCTGACCTGCTTTATGGAGGTGGGGATTTTATGTTCCAACAGGACTTGGCGCCTGCACACAGTGCCAAATCTACCAGTGCCTGGTTTAAGGACCATGATATTTCTGTACTCAATTGGCCAGCCAACTCGCCCGACCTTAGCCCCATCGAAAATCTGTGGGGTATTGTTAAGAGGAAGATGCAGAATGCCAGACCCAAAAATGCAGAAGAGCTGAAGGCCACTATCAAAGCAACCTGGGCTCTCATAACACCTGAGCAGTGCCAGAAACTGATCGACTCCATGCCACGCCGCATTAATGCAGTCATTGAGGCAAAAGGAGCTCCAACCAAGTATTGAGTACTGTACATGCTCATATTTTTCACGTTCATACTTTTCAGTTGGCCAACATTTCTACAAATCCTGTTTTTGTATTGGCCTCAGGTAATATTCTAATTTTCTGACCCACGGAATGTCGGATTTTCATTTGTTGCCACCTATGATCATCAAAATTAAATAAATAAACATTTGAAGTGCATCAGTCTGCGTGCAATGATTACATATAATGTAAAAGTTATACCTTTTGTTCGCAATTACGGAAATAAATCAAGTTTATGAAAATATTCTAATTTTCTGGCTTTTACCTGTACATCTTTCTTAGTTCTTATCATGTATTATTATTCTAGTATATATAATTGTTATTTGAATACTGAATATTAAGTATTATATTAATTATCATTAGTAAATGGCACCAGTGAGTCAAAGATGAGCCCATACTGTACATCAGAATCAGCTCAGTCTGTTGTCCATTTCAATGGGAGCTCTGCTGACAGACTAGTGGAGACATGAGTCTGTCCAGACATCACTTACTACTGCATACAATCACTGGCAACTTTATTAGGTACACCTGTTCCATTGCCTGTTAACACAAATAGCCAATCAGCCAATCACATGGCTGCAACTCAATGCATTTAGGCATGTAGACGTGGTCAAGACAACTTACTGAAGTTTAAACTGAGCATCAGAATGGGGAAGGAAGAGGATTTAAGTGACTTTGAATGTAGCATGGTGGTTGGTACCAGACGGGCTGGTCTGAGTATTTCGGAAACTGCTGATCTACTGGGATTTTCATGCATAACCATCTCTAGGGTTTACAGAGAATGGTCCGAAAAAGAGAAAACATCCAGTGAGCGGCAGTTGCGTGGACCAAAATGGTCCTTGTTGATGTGAGAGGTCAGAGAAGAATGGGCAGATGGATTGGAGATGATAGAAAGGCAACAGTAACTCAAAGAACCACTTGCTCCAACCAAAAAAAAGCAGAATATCATCTCTGAACACACAACACACCCAACCAGTCTACCGGTCTACAGCAGCAGAAGACCACACCGGGTGCCACTCGTGTCAGCTAAAGACAGGAAACTGAGGCTACAATTCACACAGACTCACCAAAATTGGACAATAGATGTTCTGATGAGTGAACATTTGTGTGACAGTCAGATGTAGGGTCAGAATTTGACGTAAATAACGCAAAAGCATGGAACCATCTTGCCTTGTAACAATGGTTCAGGCTGCTGGTGATGTAATGGTGTGGGGGATATTTTCTTGGCACACTTTGGGCGCCATTGTACCAACTGAGCATTGCTTAAATAGCCTACCTGAGTATTGTTGCTAACTATGTCCATCCCTTCATGACCACAGTGTATTCATCTTCTAATGGCTACTTCCAGCAGGATAATGCATCATGTCACAAAGCTCAAATCATCTAACAGTGGTTTCTTGAACATGACAATGAGTTCACTGTCCTCCAACGGCCTCCACCGTCACCAGATCTCAATCCAGAGATTGGCATCATGGATGTGCAGCCAACAAATCTGCAGCAACTGTGTGATGCTATCATGTCAATACCTTGTTCCAACACCTTGTTGAAAGTACGCCATGAAGAATTAAGGCAGTTCTGAACGGAAACGGGGGTTCAACCTTTTACTAGCAGGTGTGCCTAATAAAGTGGCCAGTGAGTCTATATGGACAGGTGGGTTTTGGGAAGTAACTGGTTTGCAGTTAGATTCCAGAGCTCTGGTTCATCTTGGCCTCTGGGTGAAAATCAAGAGTTTCCCACAAGCCTCTCCCTGATTGTGAACGCCCCTTCCTAGTCACCACTTGTTTTCTCACCTAAGCATCCACCTTTGTTCCAACAACAAGATGGTCAGTTGCTACAATACTTACACAGCTGGTGGGAAGTAGAACCCATTTCTAATTGTTGAGAACATTTACATTCACCTCTATCAGTCCCGTTATGTTACAGTTTACTGATGCTGCTCTGCCATCATGTGGTGATGGACTGACATAACACGAGCCATGCCAGAACCCTGAAAAGTGACTGACAACAGGAAAAAGTAAAATATGTTGGGTGCAGATAGCGAGTCCAGACCCTTGTTTTGAAATAAAGACTACCTCCACTAACATTAAAAATAAATGCATGTTCTGAAAAGTTTATTTCACAGCTTACTTAGTGGAACACATGGGCGGTTACCAGGGTCACAGCTACCAATGAGGACAGAGAGGTCATAACCTCAGCATTTTGGAGGTTTTATTAACTATAATTTAAATTCTACCAGTAAAAGCAATGTGGACATTTTATAAGCTGAACAAACGGAGGGGTTGCGTTGTAGCTTAGCTGTGGTTTAAAGTTTAAGACGGGTCTAAATCTAGGGCTGGGGGTATAGATAAAATTGCATTTCTTGATAAAATGTCTCATTGTAGTTGATAGATACTGTTCCAGGAGACGACCTCATGAAGCTGATGGAGAGAATAACAAAAGTGTACAAAGCTGCCATCAAAGCAAAGAGGGCTACTTTAAAGATTCTAAAATATAAAACATATTCTGGTTTAACACCTTTTTTGTTTACTATTCCAAATGTGTTCTTTCATAGTTTTGATGCCTTCTGTATTAATCTACAATAGGTAAAATAATTACAATAAATAAAACCATTGAGTGAGAAGATGTGTCCAAACTTTTGCCTGCTACTGCATCACAATCAATTTATCATTCAGACCTTATTAAATCTATGTTGTCTGAAATAAATTGTCTTGTTAAACTGTGTTGAAGCAGTTTTATTGGCAGCACCATGTTTTCAGAGCAGCAAATTCATCTTTGTTTATCCGAAGAACATCTTTTACTCGTCAAGAGAGAGATTAAAGATCAGGGATGTTTAGTATGGGTCAATGGGCTCAGCTTTCTGAGGCTGGGCTCTCTGGCTGCTACTTCTTCTGATCCTCCCACACTGTTTTGGCAGTGCACTAGTTGTTATCTGTCAGCTACAGCATCCTACCAGGGTTAGAGGCCTTTCAGACAGAACACGACAACAACACTGCTGCTCTGTAAAACCAAGCGGCAACTTCCAGGGCTGGAAAATGAGAGTGCCAAAAACTTCAGTTCCTCAAATGTCCACTTGAGGCTGCCTGAAAAAATGAGTCAACCCCCATTAGACCCCATATTATCATGTCCAACTTCACCACAGAAATAAACATGTTGACTGTCTGGTACAAAAAACATTTTTGGTCTCTATAGCTAATTTTCCTGCTCATGACAACTGTACAAGGGGCGACCTTTAATACGGCTCAAGCATTTAGGTTGCATTAAGGCTCATTCTTTAATTAGCCCGGAGATAGGAGGAGTCATGCAATGCTAAAGTGGCCTGAATCACCACACTGAGCCTCAAAATCATTGTTAAGGAAACCTGTGGCTGACATGGAGGAGGATTCTTCCATCTTTTTACACAGTCAGTGTCTGCAGTTTGTACCCGTTTTGAGCAAAGTGAAGCCCTACACACGTGAACATCCAAATGGCAAATAGATACAAGGCCTCTAAAAAGGCATGGAAAACCTGAATTATATGACATGTTTGCATTGTATGAATGCGTGTGAATGTTGGTGGTGGTCGGAGGGGCCGTAGGCGCGGATTGGCAGCCACGCTTCCGTCCGCCCCAGAGTGAGAATGTGTGAGCGTATGGTTGAATGGAAGCAATTGTTGTATAAGCGCTTTGAGTACTCTGATGAGTAGTAAAGCGCTATATAAGAACAAGTCCATTCATCCATTCATTTAGAACAAGACAGTAGGAGAGCTCTATCTTGGGAACAGGCTTCAATCCAAGTAGGCATGTCAGGCGTGTTTTAACACTGAGGTCGCGTGTTGCAGGTAAAGCTTAGGTTTGTTTTGTGTTCCTCCTAAACGGCTACATAACTACTGAAGTTTCCTAATAAAGTAATGAGGTTGAGATGAGCAACTTTCATGCAGAATATTTTACCAACATAGTGTTGTAGATGTTTTGTCCACCAAATCTCAAACACTTGCACTGAACTCTGTGTGTTCTAACAGCCACATTAGCCTCGAGAGCTCATGAATCATATACGATGTGTCAACTCACACTACATGTGTTGATGGGCCTTCCCACAGCCACAATCTGTCACTTCTCTGCTAACACTACTGGTCAATCAACCAGCCGCCATGTGGAGCTCACGCTGGCTGAACACCAAGCCTCATCCTCTGTGCACTCACAATTCAAATACAGTTCATCCAAACACCATGACTGTGTCCTCAGTGTTGACAAAAAGGCAGAGCTATTTTGTGCATGTTTGGAGCGGCTGGCTTTAATTGTTCTCTTGAGTTAATGAGGGCAGCTGTAGGTCAGGTGGTAGAGCAGCAAAGTAAAGTTGGCTAAACCTCTGAATGAAAGTAAATGTAAGAGTGAATGAGAATAAAGGACAGTTTGGAATCTGGCTAATAAGTGCAGAAAAATGTGTTCTGTTGTGGAAAGTAAGACACTTGTGAGTATTTTTTTTTAAATAATTGACTAATAATAATAATAATAATAATATAATTGCATTACTTTAAAATATAAGCAGGGCAATAAATTGAATTTCTTTGGGATGTGACTGAAACTGGACTTTGCATAACACTGATAGACATTTTTCACCACTTTCTTTCTCTGACATTTAAGGGATCAAAAAGTATATTGATTAATCAAAAAAAAATGACAGATTAACTGACAATGAAAGCAATGGTTCGGTGTATCCCTAATGACCAATAACAAGCACTTTACTCATTGACCTCAGCCTACTATTTCTAGAAATAATATGAGTTTCAGAGACTGATCAGCTAAGCAGTACTGACTAATAAAGATCTACATTCTATTGGAGTAGGGTTTTTACAGTTATTTAAAACTTAGTATTGAACCTGTGAGGTGTCTTCACTGCAAGCAAATGTGCTTTAAACTGAGAGTTTTCTTAACTGGGTTTGGTTGTATGGTAAACTGGTTTACCTGCCACTCTCTCATGAAGCCCTTAGTCTCCTCCGGTGTTGCACCTTTATGTCTCCTGAACTCGTCTTTCACATACTGGTCACCCAGGGCTCGCAGGTCTATGGGCAGGAACCGGTGCAGCACCAGGATCCTCTTGTACAGGGAGCGGACAGCGGACACATGAGCAGCGGCCGCCATGAGGTCAGGGAGGTGGAGAACACTTTCTATACGTGAACAGTAAAAACTGCTGTCCTGTAGCCCCCTACAATGACGGACATACTGGGATTACGGCTTCAGAAACAACCCAACATTCACAAGGAGAGTTACTCAACGCATGTCCTTGTTTACACCGGAAGCGCTTTCCTCTTCTGGTTTAAATTGCAGCTGACATGCGCACTGTCGACCCCTGCTGGCCTGGTGCAGTAGTTCAGGAGGAAAGAAAATTATTTTCACTGTAAAATGATTTCATATTTTTCTTTTAATTATTTTATTAATATGCTTTTATAAGGTACCTTACCTACCTAACAGAACCATCTGCATGCAAAGAGAGAACTTGCTTTTGAGCTGTAAACTAAATGATATGATAAAACACATAATGCTGGTGTTATCATTACATTGGCACTATATTTACATAAAAAAACAGTATCAAACAAACAGAATGTAGTTTTCAAACAGTGCATGAAAACCTGGTGTGAGTGGGGTTTAGTTACACTTTAATGTCATTTTCTCTGCAGTGCTGCTTATGTAGGCAGACTAACAGTACATTCAATGTGTTACAATAAATATAGGCTTATTTCACTTCCCATTAATTAACACCTGTGATGGTTTGTAAGCATGGTCACTCATGGTACAAGCTTTTATTAACTCTTTATAAACTGGCTGATCCTGTTGGGCAGCTGAGCAGGAAAAACTGCTCCACACTGAGGCTTTGATAAGACTGTATCCTGGTTCACTGTGAGCGATGAGGAACTGCCTGCCATGAGAGTTACGTAACTTTCATTATGCTTTTATAAACCGTGATAATCTGTGTTTTGTGTCAGTGACAGTCTGTATTGACTCCAGCTGGATTTAATGAATTCACTCCAATGGTATGATACGGTGCTATGTGCTGAATAGAAATAAACCAGGCTGGATGACTTATTTAAGATGTAACTCTACAGTCAGGGCTGGAAACAGACAGAGCATGACGTGCAACTTTCTATTATATTCCTTCTGTAACGGAAATTACCTTTCAATACATTGTTTATTGTCAGCAGCAGGGCTGAATTAATCCACTGTGGTAGCCCAGAACTGTGGCCCCCAGTTCTCACAATGTTAGGATGGTAATCCAGCTTTGGTCTGCAGGTGTTCTCTTTGGCAGGGTTACCTTTTATTTTCATTTTCATTGTATAATAATGTCTGTTCATTCAAACAGAGAAACAGCTTTTTTTACACAGCAAAATTTTTGGCATTTCACAGCAGAAAAAGTGAGAATTGCTACAAACATGAACAGCACTTTGTCCAGGAGAAAGTAACTGGTGGGTAGAAGAGAGAGGAGGTAGAAGAGGAAGGAGTGGACCCATACAGCAAAGAGAACATAGAACAGAATTATGTAAAACACCAGGAAAGACCAAGAAAGGAGGGAGATCACAGAAGTGGCATGAACAATAACGAGGAAGGGAATTACGAGGAGTAAGATGAGGAGGTAGAGGAGGATAGAGCTGGTCGAGACAAGGAACCAATCTGAGGGCAGACATGTAGGACGAATGTGAACATTCACCAGTTGCAGTGTCATTTTTGGCTGCTTGTAGTTTCTCTTGATTCCCAAAGGAATAAAACCAGCCATCCATTCATAATTTCAGTTCGGAAAATTGGGATATCATGCTTGGAGGTTGGGGATGCTATTACAAACACTACGGGGTTGGAACTGATCACCTCACACTGTGGAAATGTACGTGACCTGGGGATATATTCTGTTTTTTTTTTTGCCACTCAGCCTTGCTGTTATTTTTTCCCTGCAGCTCCATAGAGCCTCACTATAAAAGGCATGTCTCTACAGCTGTGGACAGGACACTTCCAACTACACAACTGCTGGGTGATCTGAAACAGCCTTGTGGAAAACCCAGTATGTTTACAAGAGCGGCCTGAGGAAAGCTCATAAGATAAGGAGAACCAACGTGGACGTAAAACAGACCTGACCTGAGTGCAACTTGAATTCAGTCTGACTCATGTAAAGGTTGGGTTCACCTGATTTCTCCTGATTTACTGCAGCTGGAGCTCACCAAATCTGCATGTTGTAGATCAGGGATGTCAAATATATGAACTGTGGGACAAAACCAGCCTGTCAGAAGGTCCAATCTGGCCTGCAGAACAACTTTGCAAATTGTAAAAATTCCAGAAGTGAAACTGAATCCATACTGTAAAAATATTTGAAGACATTGAACACTGTGCAATAAAATGTCAGTCGGCAGCTTCAGCACAAAAGAGTTTAGCTTGGTGGAATCCTGCCACAACTTTGACATATTTTTATCAAAATTTCATGGATTTACATGGCAACTGGATAACTTAACCTCCTCCCTAATGGTTCCTACTTTAGTTTGTGTGGTATATCACTTCAGGTGGTCAGGATTACTACACAGATATGGAAATGAATGTAGCATTTCCAGATCTTAACAAATTGTAAAATATGATATTGTTCAGTTCCAGATACCAGTAACTGAATGCTTTGTACCTCTGTGATCTGTAAGTTGTATTGTATAAATGATCAATTAAGACATAACATTGTTGAACTTATTTTTCTCAAGAAATTTCAAGTTATTCATAGTGTTTTGTAAAAAGATGGTTCAATAAATGTGAAAAATTCAGAATGCACTTTCTGATGCACTAAAACAAACATTTGGAGATGTGGTTATTTAGAGGTTATTATGCTGTGACTTAACTGATCCAACCCACTTGAGATCAAATTGGGCTGAATGTTGCCCCTGAACTAAAATGTGTTCGACAGCCCTGTTCTAGATTAAACAACATTAGATTAGAGCTACTTTAAAGCAGGAAGGGATCATTTTCATACAATTAAAACGTCAAAATATGTAACTTTCGTAAACAAACGAGTTCTGGCTGTTAAATCAAAGACAACAGAGGACCTTTAATAATGCTTGTATGCAGCTGAATTAGAGAGCGAGCGAATTATCTTGAGAGAATCAAACATCTTTGTTTGAACATGTGACGTGTGACGTTTCCGGAAGTGTGGGAGAGACAAGAGCAGAAATCGAACAGAACAGGCTGTACAGCGACGAAACTACTGAAATGTAGGAAACCTGGACCAAAAACGCATTTTTGTTTCTTTTTTTTTTGGCCAATTTTAAGGGCTTTTTGTGCAGTTCCAGGAAATTTGTGAGTTTCTTCTGACAGGTTAGGTGCAGCCTCTTAAACAACGCTAGCTAGCATCAACACAAGTGTTGAATCAGGGGACTCATTGAGCAGGTTATCAGCAGATATCTCCTCAAATGATACCACCGCTGCTTTTGTTCATGCTAATGCGCTCATAGTTGATTTTTCCGGCTGTTGCTGTACCATTAGCCCCCTGACCGGTCGTGTGTGTAGCTGTGCTTGTGATGGCGTGGCAGTAGCTCCGTCTTTGTCTGAGTGAGGACTGACAGTGATGCTCGGAGAACACGGACGTTCCTCTCCAGTCACCAAGAGGAGCCAGAGGAGGGTAAGCCCCGTTTAACAGCCGCCTCGAAGGCTGACATCTCCTCCTGTCCGGGCGTCGAGCAGCAGCTGAACATGGAAGATGAGGTGTTTGAGCAGATCGTGTCCGTGTTTAACGCACTGGTGTCGTGGGTCGCCGCCGGTGCCATGGTGTTCGGAGGGGTGGTGCCCTACATCCCCCAGTACAGAGACATCCGAAGGACTCAGAACGCAGAGGGCTTCTCCACCTACGTGTGCCTGGTCCTCCTGGTGGCCAACATCCTGCGGATACTCTTCAGGTAACACACTGTCCCTTCAAACCAGCCTCTGATTCATGGGGACGAACTCCATTAAAAAATATTTAAATTTTGGATTAATTTGCTCATCAGCCAAATGTATAGGATATGGGACAAGACTTAGCCTGTTTACACGAATTAATGGAATATCCTCTGAAATTCGGCTTAAAATGAATCCTCTTTGGAGCTTCTTTGGCATCAATGGTGGACAACAACAGTTGAGCCGCTTATGCAAGTTCATGGAGCAAAACCTGTTTGGCCGACATGATGTGTGACAAATTAGACAGTGGCTGGTTTTTAATTGCAACTGGATTGCTACTCAGGTTTGCAAAGTCGCAAGACAAGATCCTTGATAAACAAGCTGTCACTGCTGCCGAAGAGTGGATTGTCTTGCACTTAGGGTTTCCTCAAGAAGTTTTTTTAAGACACAACACTGAGTAGTTTCCAGCTGAATTATTGTTTCCCAACAAATGAATGAGTATTTGAGAGGCAGAAAAAGATGCATTCATCCATCCATTAGCTATACACCAGTTAATCCTCATTAGGGTCACAAGAAGGTTGGAGTCTATCCCAGCTGACTCAGGGTGAAGGCAGGGGACCCTCTGGACAGGTCACCAGTCTATCACAGGGCTACATACAGAGACAAACAATCACATTCACACCTGTGGACAATTCAGAGCTACCAATGAACCTCAGCATGTCTTTGGACTGTGGGAGGAAGCCAGAGAACCTGGAGAAACCCACGCATGCACGGGGAGAACATGCAAACTCCATGCAGAAAGATCTCGGAAAAGCCGGGATGTGAACAGGGGATCTTCTATTTGCAAGGTGAAAGTGCTAACCACCAATCCACTGTGCAGCCCGCAGAGAAAGATAAATGTAATATTTAAAGTCGCTCTTTGTTACACATTTAACTCACATCCACAAATCAAATCGTTTTGAAGATTTTCTATGAAGACATTCATTCCTGCCTAGAAATGTGTGAAATATAATTCAACACCGTTGTATCCTTTTAAATGTACAAATCTGCAAACTCCCTGCTTCTCTTTCCACCCATCCCTTCACAGCTTGATGCATCTTAAGCACACTAGCTCGTCCTGCTCTAAAATAAACAATTGCAAATTGTTTTATTGGAGTCATTCAGTCATACATGTTCAAACTGGTAACCAGTCCTTAGAGAGAATAATGAGAAAGCCCCACCCTGCAAGTTAACAGGATTGGTTCCTTAAGTTTACTCTCACTACCGTTCAAAAGTTTGGGGTCACTGCGGCAATTTCATATTTTCCATGAAAACTCACAAAACTAACTTTTATTCATGTGCTAATATAACTGCACAAGGGTTTTCTAATCATCAATTAGCCTTTCAACACTATTAGCTAACACGATGTAGCATTAGAACACAGGAGTGATGGTTGCTGGAAGTGTTCCTCTGTACCCCTATGTAGATATTCCATTAAAAAACTGCTGTTTCCAGCTAGAATAGTCATCTACCACATCGACAATATGTAGACTGTATTTCTGATTAATTTAATGTTGCATTCGTTGAAAAAAAAAAACTGCTTTTCTTTCAAAAATAAGGACTTCTAAGTGACCCCAAACTTTTAAACAGTAGTGTGTTAAAACCCATATTTTTGAATCTTTTTATTTTTAAACTATCAGCTTCAGAGTGGAAACACTCCGCCATGATGCTGACAGCATATAAAAACATCTTGCAATGATAACAAAAGCATCATTTTCACTGGAGGGAATCTTTAAGTTCACATAATTTTCTTCTCCTTCAGATTTGGCCGCTACTTCGAGACGCTGCTGCTGTGGCAGAGCATCATCATGATCGGCACAATGCTCATCATGCTGAACCTGTGCACCGACGTCCGCATGGCTACTGAACTCAACACCAAGAGACGCTCCTTCATAGGTCAGTCACCCTCTGCGAGGCCCTTTATGGTGCTGACACAGCATGTGAATGAGTGAGTGTATGAATGCGTTAAAGGTTAATGATTGTTACCTGTGTGCAAGACACATTTTTAGTCCTGTCATTCAGAACGCGAATCAGACTTCTAAACAAAAACCTTTTTTATTACACCTAAATGCAAATCACAAACGATATAAGCTTCACAGTAGTTGTTTAATTAATTAAAATTGTCCATGAACTGTATTTAGCTGTTTAAAGTCCATCTAGTGAGTTTTTGCCAAAATGCCTTACAAAACTCATATTTTTTCTTCGGATTTCTGATTTTTATTTATTAATTTCTAGGCAGGTAAAATAAATGCCTAATTTATTGGTCTTAATATTAGTAATACAAGTCCTTTGTGATACTAGAGGTTTTAAAGTTAATGGACAAATGTAGGTTTAGAGTTTTTCAATTCAGTGAAACTGTCAGAGGCAGCACATCAATAGAAGTTCCAAATGTAGCAATAAAACAATGAGTATGAAGGAGACAATCCTAAGTGACCACAGTTAACTGAAGCAGAGCTCTGTCTATGCTTGTAAAACCCCTCAGTGTGTCTTTCTTAACAGTCTCATAAAGTTATTCAGTAACCTACATGTTGATACATTTGATCCTAGATTTCCACGTACATCCTTTTGAATTGGGACAAGGAGCAGCCCTCTGTCGTTTGATAAGTCATGCTTCTGACCCACGTGTTGTATGCAGTGTTAGACGTACTGTTCGTTCCTGCTCCTGGATTGGATGATCGGCTGTGCTTCCTGTCCCTGTGCCGGTCCTCGGAGAGGGGAGGAGGCCTGAATAATGAGTGCTAATGACTGTAGGCTGAACGTCAGAAGACAAACCTCTCAGTGTATCTGAATGGAAACTCTGGATGCACTGTTAGCTCGACCAGTCAGAACAGTGCTAAATATACTCATGGCAAAAAGGAAACCAGCTTGATATCTGGTGTGCGTCATAAAGCAACAAAAACGCTGTGTTCCTCAGACAGTTTTATGACCTTCACATGTGATAATGCTGCTGAAATGCCCCTGAAGTTCCAAAAAATAAAACCATCAGCTGTTACAATGCTTCCTTACGAAGACAGAGTGAACAATACACAGACTGTAATGATTTTAGGTCTTTTTAGATGGATTATTTATCTGTTACAGACCTAACTATTAAACTAAACTATTTAGATGCTTAAGTATTTATACCAAAATACTAAGACCACTTTGTTGTATATTTAATTTTACTTGGCAATAAAATGTTCCAGATACAGTGGGGCAAAAAAGTATTTAGTCAGCCACCAATTGTGCAAGTTCTCCCGCTTAAAATGATGACAGAGGTCTGTAATTTTCATCATAGGTACACTTCAACTGTGAGAGACAGAATATGGAAAAAAAATCAGGAAATCACATTGTAGGATTTTTAAAGAATTTATATGTAAATTATGGTGAAAAATAAGTATTTGGTCAATAGCAAAAGCCCAACTCAGTACTTTGTCATATAACCTTTGTTGTCAGTGACCTTCACCTGTAAACTCATTCTTCATGAACACCAAAGCAGCTGAAACTGACTAAAAAGCCCCTCAGTCACTTACTTGGCCAGATCAGTATCCCACATGTTTGACTGACTTGAGGCAATACTTAGATGAAAAAGTGTTCCTTTAATTTTTTTGAGCAGTGTATTTACGGCCACTTGGATCATTATTTTCTGTGGGGAATAAAAAAATCTTTAATGTATTATTTTACATTGTGCTACTTTATCTGCTTAAACACTAAAAAAGTGAAGGAGTGAATCTAATCTTCTGCTGGGATCAGGATAATCCAGATTTTTGGATCATAGCTATTTCTGTTTTAATGAAACAGTCTGACCAACTCTTCCTGAAGGTTTATCCAGACCAAAAGCATTTAATCTGATTTCAGAGTCATTTTGTCAGTTTCATCAATCAATAGTGAAGATTTCATCCTTTCTAATAGTAAAGATCAGATTACCTCTGACCAACAGGTCTGAACTCAGTTTTGACATGTTGTTCCTCTATTTGCCTTGCTACAGTAAATACAGCTATGTTTGTCAGTATTAACACTTCCTTTGCCTAAAGACTGAAAGCAGTGCTGAAGACCAAAGTCCAGCAACCAGGACCTTTTAAAGCTCAGAATAACACATTTTGTCATGTTTTGGTAAAATAGGAAGTTGTGGTTTTATGAGCATTTCTATGCAATAACTTCCTAAAGTCTTGTCATCACTTTAAAAATTTGGTTTCCAAGCTTTATTAAAAAAATGAATTTAGTAGCAAATTTATAAGAAACACCTGCAGTTAAAATGTTATAAAATACGGTCAACAGCTCCACCTAATCTGCTGCATTAGGACAGTTAGGTTGTGGTTTAATCCACTCTTAGTGACCTGGCAACAGACGTAAACAGCTGTAATTTTGACTGGTGAACAAACATGCACCACAAACATTACTGAGCTGGAAAAAGTTCACCTTTTGCCAAGCTGTTCTCAGAAGGAACGAGACAAAAACTCAGAAATCCTGCAAGTGAAATCACCAACATGATTCTTATTTTCGGGAAAATTTGCAAATATCTGTGAACTTCACCAGTGTGAAGATTCTAAATTTGATGGAAATCACCGCGCAAACCTTAGAAATTGTGTTAGATTAAACTGCAATTTTTCCAAAGTTCATTGCCTTAATATTTTTTATAGTGTACTAAGAAGTTGAGTGACAAAATTAGTTTTTAATGTCTTTAAAGATGCCTAATGTACTGGAGCAAATATAGCCAGTGAGAACACTTTTTTTTGTGATCCTTTGCACCAAATGACCTGTAATCCGTAGAGTAGCTAATCAGGGCAGTGTGTAGTTACACGTTGTCACCAGAAACTCACCATGAAATGCCAAGTTCAGTAGCCTGACATATCACGGGTTAGCTTTAGTACTGCTGAAAAAATAAAGAAAACCTTTTTTTTTTCTTTCCCTGTTTATTTTTCTTTCTTTTTATTTATGTATCTTTGTGTCTGTAGCAACAGACAGTAAGGACGAGGAGATCAGACTCCCTAAGAGGCTCTTTCTGGGTATGTAGACAACTTACTGTGTCTGCCATGAAACACCAGTCGTAGTTCATCTGCCTCTCCCTCTCCATCCCTGTGTGTCTCGTGCATGATGATGATGACGACCCAGCTTGGCTCTCCTTGCAGCCCAGCTACCACTAACTGATGATGACTAACGCCACTTTTAACTAAGCATGAGTCCCTTTCACTCGCATGTCCTTCCTGTTGTTTGCATCCGTATTTTTAAGTCATCGAACATTTTTGCCGTGTTGTTTTCCCTGCGTGTTTGACTACATCCCCTCAGCACCAATGATGGATGAGTTTCCCTTGATAAGCCTGCATGATCATTTTTTTTTGCATGTCTTATTCATGTAGTCATTTACATGAAATGACAACGTAGGAACTGATCTGAAGCTCATGTGTTCTGAACTCATGTAGAGTAGCATTTACTAACTGGTTGTTTCAAGTCACTCACTGGTGTCTTGTAGTTCTAACTTTTCTAACATTACTGCCTGCTAATGTTTGTCGAATTTGAAATGCAAGAATTTAATATCAAACTAAATGTGCTGTTGTGTGTGTGAATAATGACCCTTAAACTGCTACATGCTTATTTTATTCTGCACTGAGATGTGAATGTAAAGCACCTTTTCTAATGGCTGATTTATGCAAAGTGAAACGCTACTGACTTTTAACGTTGTTTTAATGTTGTCTTCTAACTTGATTTGAAAAAGATTTTGAACTACACTTAGTTTCAGCATAATACCTCTTTCATGGATATGAGAAAATGATGAAATATGTGTGATGGGCCCTACCAAAGCTAAAAAACACAGCAGTGGCAAGAATAGAGATATGGAGTCACAGGAGTGCCAAATCAAAATATAAATAAATAAATAAATATGGAAATATAAAGAGAAATAAATAATTAAATAAATAAATGTGGAAATAAATAAATGTGGAAATATAAGGAGAAATAAATAAATTAATAAAAAGGAAAATTTTGTCTTTGCTTTTACCTTTTCTGTTTTCCTTTTATTTATTTATTTATTTATTTCTCTTTATATTTCCACATTTATTTATTTATATTTTGATTTGGCACTCCTGTGACTCCATATAGAGAAGCTACGGCTGTGTCTCCTCTTAATACACATGTTGATAGTATCAGCCCTGTGTGTGTGATGTGAGATGTGTGTGTGGCGCTATGATTAAAGACATGCATTGTCTTTTATAATCAGTAGCTTGAATCAATAGTCAAACTGAACAATCTGAACATCTTGCATAAAAGGGTCATCAAATGATCAAATCATATGGAAAGAACCAAACCGGCTGCACCGCTGAAAATACATTAAAATTTGTGTTTTGCAAAGTTTTCATGGAAGACATGAAATTGCCTGAGTGACCCCAAACTTTTGATTGGTCGTGTGTGTTGGATCTTTGCTAAAAACAGTGTAAATGAGCCACTGTCGATATGTTACTTGATTACTGTGAACACGGTGTAATTCATTTCGTCTCTCTCCCGTTAGTGTTGCTATCCAGCAACATGATCTGCAGTTACAAACACAAGAGCAGCGTGTGCATTAATCTGCACCTGAGAAGAGTTTCGCCCAATACTACTTCCCTTTTTTCTTTGAATAAAAGTTGCTTAAAGCTACAGTGTCCACACGCTATAGGAGATTGATTTATGAGTTTAAAAAAATACATATCTTTTGCTATGTATTTTTAAAGATTTAAATCTTCAGCAGGAACAAATATTTACATTTACATGCATATTTACAGTAGAAAAAAATGTTGAGAGAGACCAACACATTGCTGATTTTAGTCCTTTTAGTAAATTTGTTGGTGGAAAGAAAAGTATAAAATAATGTCAGTCTTGCCTGTTCATGCAATTGCAACTTCACATTTAGTTGCCCTGTCACATGGTTAAAAAAAAAACTACCCCCCCCCCCCCCCCCCCCATCATCACGAGGAAGAAGTCTGCTGCTGCACTGCTAAGTGTCAAAACGTTCCACTTTAGTGGCCACACCCAAAGGCAACATTACCATCAACCATGACTCTGTTTTATTCACGTGTCCCAGTCAGGAAGCACACATAATGACCTGAACCGGATAAAGGAATTCCTAGTTACACCTGAGCTTTTCTAGAATGATACTTAAAAACATTCTCTGGTTTGTTGACTTTGGCTTCAGGTGCAGCTCACTGTAATGTTTGAAGGACCTGTGGTGGATTCTGAAACTGTTTGCTGCTCATTTAGGAGACTTTTTGTACTGAAAGTACACCACTGCTTAGAGTACATACTTCTGTTTTACAAAGACAAGACTTCACATGAACTGGACCAAAAAAAAACATAGTTGTCACGTTAAGTCCTAAACTGTTCTCCAATACATTACTACATACGACGTTTCAGGCAATGAGTCTGTGTTACCTTGTTTGACCAAAATGTATGCATTTTTCAGTTATTTCTAACCATTTCACAAACAAAAATGTATGTTTAACTTAAGTAAGTGAAGTTCCACTTAATATATCTCCTCAAAAAAATTTTTTTTAGTCTAATTTCTTATCATTTGATACTGGAGACCTTCCTTTAGGGCTGCCTGAAGCTGTTTCAAGGCCAAACAATATTTCTCTATGCTAGGAAAACTGTTCTGAATGGGGTGGTCCAACAATGCAGTTCACAAAATAAATGTTGATTAAAAAAAATATAAGAAATAGTAATACTGTAATAACAATGCTTTATTTATATAGCACCCTTAAGAAGTGTTCACAAGGTGCTTTGACAGTCAAAACATGTAACACAGACAATCAGGCAAAACATAAGGAGACAAGGCAGAGCAGTCAGATAAAACAAACAGTAAAAATGATCAAATGTTAATGAATAATTAGCTAGATTAACACACATATCAAACAAAGGAACTAGGGCGTTTAAAAATTACACAATAACATTGAGGGTTAAATGTTTGAAATTAAAAACGAAAAAATTATAGAACAAGAAAAATACTCAGAGACTGAAGTACTCCACCAAGGCTGCTCATTTATATGATTTCCGACGGATGAAATGAAATCCGATTCATGGTCCGGAGCGGTCGATTTGTAATAGGATCATGTGATCACCAGCAGGCAGCAGACGTAGTGTTCACTTGTTGTCATAGTTACAGTGATGCCATGCTGCAATATCCATCTCACAGTGATACAGGTATCCTTAACAAATGACCTTCCCTGAAAATTTCATCCAAATCCGTTGGCAGGTTTTTCAATAATGTTGCTAACAGACAAACCATCGATTATCACATAACTCCCCCGCATTCCTTTGGTGGAGAAATTAAAGAGTTAAAGAGGACGTCACACCAAAGAACCAGGCAGCAAAAATTACAAGAAGAGAGAACATATAAAATAATCAGGATACAAAACAGAATAAAACACTAAAACTAATTAGAGCTAAAAGGGAATTTACCATTAGAGTGGGTTTTCAGAAGTGATTTAAAAGAAGTTGCTGACTCTGCAAGCCTTATCCTCTCTAGCAGCTCAGTAACATCTGACACTTTTTGTTTCAAGGTTAAATGGCAGTGGCGTTTACTTTTCAACTGAGGTGTTATAAATACTTAAAAGATAAATACGTAGTGCCCACTGCATACAATCAAGTATGAACTGTGGAACTAGGACACAGCATTACTGAGAACAGGGCTGTTGTTGGTGATATGGACACTAGATGGCAGTAAGAAACAATATATGCATGAAGTAAAAAGGCAGAATACACACTTGACTTGGTGTGTTTTAGTACAAATTCTCCAGCTGGACCTCTGATGTGCACGAGATGGCTTGCCTTTAAAGTGCTATTTGTACCCTTTTGTTAAACATTGTCAATCACCTTCAACGAAGCAGGAGCAGAAAAGCAGACAGCATTGTGACCTTTTGTGGTTCAGTCTGGAATCAGGTTATTTCCACGGCTTTGTGCCCAGGTTAGGGTTAATAATAATAAGGCTGCTGTTCGCTCATAGCTGGCATTGAGGGCCATCTACTATGAATGGCCATCGATCAGAGTTCTGCCGAGCATCATTAGAGCTGACGGACAGCCATGTTCTTTGATCGTAGCTTTGCTGCTCTGCTTATTGATCTGCTAGTGGAAATCTCAAGGGTTAGCATGTTATAGTGGTCTGTCACTGATAAAAGATGTGGAAATGGACAGGTAGAAGGAGGAAGAAACATGCAAGATGGATGTCAGAACAGTGGAAAAGCAGGTTAGAAAGTAACTCAGAGTTATACATAAAGTACCAAACTGTTGTTGGTGTGCAGCCGTCAGGTGGATGAACTTCTGTTACTCTGCAGTGACTCACCGTTGTGTTGTTTAGTCAGCGGGATAAACTCTCAACCTGTACATTTCTCCGATTGTCCAGCATGTTCCTTTTGTATTCTCCACGCCATAATCATAGTGCATGTTTGTTCTCATAATAGCACAGCATCATTATCTCACCAGGCGCTTCCATCAAACAGCTGGACGTTTGCACCCAGCAAAAAAAAACACAATGCAACAGACTAGGATGGCCAAATAAGGCTGTTACTGATATGACTAGCTGTGAACATTTTATGTCGAGCCACTGTTCCTCTTGATGTCTAATTTGGAAGCTGTGATAACGTCGTGTAACCGAGAGGTACAAAAAACGCCTGCGGTAGCTCAATCACAGCGCACAAATCACCACATCTGTCTTGTACAGTATGCCTTTTGTGTGGGTTTCAAACGGGATAAATCCTGGTGTAATAGCAGCTCAGTGTGATTTAAGCAGAAGACTGCCTCCTGCAATCCTTTAAGGAGATTAAAAGATCAGATCATTTGACTGTGTCAGACTCACAAATGCTGGCGATCACTCAGGTGGAGGTAAAAGTGTTTGCCAGGGAAAAAGTGAGATGAAATATTTGTAGAAGAAGTCATGATGGTGACAGTGAGGAAAGTTTCACCTTGTCTACTGTGTGCTTGAGCCAAACTTCTTTTTTTTTTTTAGTTATTTTGAGAACCTGAGGGGAAAAATCACTGATTGGATTTTACAGAATCTCCCACAGCATAGAAATGAAATTGTGTCAGCAAGCAAACCATAAACTGAGGCTGCGTTCCACGATGGAGGGAGCCGGTATGGAAACTTTAGGGCATCTGTGTTTTCAGCCTCGTAGTGTCCCTGTTCGTTCCCAAGAGGCAGCAGCTCTATCTGTCACAACCACGTTCTCATTATTTTTCAGCTTCGTTCATCTTCAATTAGTTTTTTATATCACAGCTGTGACTCGTCTGTGAATGGACATCTCTGAAATCTTTACATTTGTTCTCATCAGCACATCTACAGAGCCTGGGGGAGGGGAGCGGGGAGCTGGAGGCAAAAAAAAAACTGCTTTAGTGAGGGGAAAAAAGTGAAGAAGTTTCAGTTCCTAACAAAAAAGTTTTCAGAGTTCTTGCAAAGGTTTATCAGTTACACTCACTTGCATTTTCCATCTCAATTGTACTCTGTACTTCCTCTTTTTAATTATCTAATTGTTCTACTGTCCTACAAGCAGGAAAGATTAACTACCGTGACGTTTTCCAGTGCAGAGTTCACCTAAGAGCACCACTCTTCTAATCTCAGTCTTGAGAGCTACAATCTGCTTCCCTGACTTCTATTTAAACTTGAATGTAGCTTAACATTAGCATTATATTTGTCATTGAAGCACGCACACATCAAGTTAAAAAAATATAACTGATGAGAAACGACAACAATAAAGCGGACACATTACGTCTTACCGTATTTACCGAGCTGCAGTCAGAAAAGCAGTTAGCACTAACTTTACCTGTTGCCACCATAATGTTACACTTTTCTTTGGAGTGCATAGAGTGAGCAAGGCTTTGTTCTGCTTCCCTGTTAATGAATAACTAATTAATAATTAGCTGTAGCCTGATGTTAGTATTTCAAGTCGTATTTAATTTTAAAATGGGGAAGTAAACTGACCTGTGATTCTCAGAAAGCTCTTTTGACGGAACTTTTGATTGAAAATTGAATTTAACAAAAATAAATCTTCTACCAGCATTAAATCAATTTAAAGTACCATTTGAAACTCTCATATTGAATTCGCTGGATGTCTGTCTTTGTGGTGCATTGAAGTGTTTCCTTGTTCTGTTCCAAATGCTGTGACATTTATAGTTGTCTATAACTTGGCCCTGATCATACAACAAGCAAAATATCTCCAAACAGAACTTTTTACATGCTTCCCCCCCTTAAGTCATATACGACCTGTTGCTACACTTTTGCTTGTTAGCATTCACGTGTTGTTGTTATTTTTCAGTATTTTAATACTAATGACGTCTGTGGTGCCTTCTCAGACTACAGAGTGGCCCCAAAGTCTGGACACATAGGAAATCTCAATAACTATATGGTTTTTTTTTTGTCTTCACAGATTGAATATGGCTTTGTCAAAAGAAGACAGAGTTGAACTGGTACTTCTCAGTGGACGTGAAGGATGAACATATGGAAGGTTAGGGTTAGGGAGGGGATTTTTGGGGGCTAGCATGAATTCTTTTTCTTTAGCTTCAGCTAATACATTTGGTCGCCCAAAACGGGGTTTTTGCCTGTTTCTTTACACTTTTTGACCACCTTCATCACTGTGGAAAAGCCAAGTGGAATCCTCCTTGGATGACGTGCATTAAATTCATCTGCTATCCTTTGATATGTCCACTGAGAAGTACCAGTTCCTGTGTGTCCAGACTGTAGGGACACCATGTACGGTACAATATAAACACAGACAATCACATTTCCACAATTTTGGCATCAACTTGGTTCAAAGTATTAGTTCTCATGACATCCCAGTCTCATGATCTGAACATAGTTTAACTATAGTTGTTAGTAGCACAACAGCACCTAAAGGTAGACATCAAGATCAGATTATTTCAAAGAAACTACAAAGGTGCCAATGCACCTATTGCTGTTAATAGGATGACATCTGAACATGTTGCCTTTGTGGTATGTATTCCAAAAATAAATCTTTAGACCTTTGTTACTTATAGCAGATGACACAACTTAATTAATTCTTTATTTGAAGCGCTGTCCAGTCTCATCTGTATGACAGATGTTGGACGACTCTCATCACTGTTGTGACTGTCTGAATGAAGGCAGGCGGAGGGAACATTAACATTAAAGTGAGCTCAGTCTGAAGGACAGAATATAGTCTCTTCAGCAAGTTGATGAAGCAGCAATGTTATGTATCCCATGTCTGAAAAGGGTTTTTGAAATCATTATAACTTGTTGCTTTACTTTTAAAGCAGGAAAGTAGCTATATATAAGTATATATAAGTAGCTCGTATATTATACTGTTTAAAGTAGTAGCACTCAGTTGTAGCCAGATATTCACATTCTGTTGTGCTGTTATGAAAAATAGAGCTTTAGTTATAGCACTTATAATCAAAAGTATGATGGCAGAGGGTTGACTGGCCATGCAATCAAGAAAGTAAAGTAATCTTTTGTGATTCATACAAAACTTTTATTATGGAAAAATATGTTTTCCTCTGCAAGTGGCACTTTTTCCCTCTTGTTGCTTCTCAGCTACATTTGAACATGAAAAATCCAATTTAATTTGTGAATTCACAACTACTATGAACAAAAAAATTTTAAAAGAAATGCCTTTTGTTGCTGTATCCACAAGGAGTAGCTTCTAGTAGACCACCCCTGAGTTGGTGCTGTGTGTTCAACAATGAATCAAAAAGAGTTTAATAAAAGCAACAGTTATCTTGATTATGCTGCAGTGATTCATTCTCCCATACCACTGAGGTGTTGCTTTAATGATGTCACAAAGGTACAGCACAGGCGATTTCTATTCCTTTCTATTGTTTGGTCTTGGCTCATTGCTCATTGTGCTCCCTCAAGGGGTCTGCACCTGTAGCTTCATTGGGTTTGGCACTTAGGATAAATCACTGTATCCTGTAGGTGCTGTTATTCCCTCCCTCAGGGCAGGCAGGAGCTAAACTTTATAGCCTGAGTCCTGAGAAAGTTGCTGGCGGTGAAAGCATGTTGGTCACTGGAAAAGCTGCCTTTCCAAATTTCAAAAAATAAATCCCGTTAAAATCCAAGGCTCAATTCCCCCTGTCTTTCATAATAATGCTCTTGCTTCTCCCATGGGTGCTTTTGAGTGACAGTCAGGAAGCCATTATTGCACCTACCCCCATGGACTCATCCAGGGCCTTAACCGAAGCTGGCAGGGAACGGTTGGTAAGCACACAATTGATATTGCTAAGTCTGACCGGTGTCTTCCTACACATGTACTGCAACTCAGCAGGACTTCAAACCGAGATGCTTGGCCTCTGCATGCAGCGCATTGTGAGCAGCTCTGGTCTGTTCCCACACGGTGCCACCACAGCTGCCACACAGCACAGAGATTAAAGAAGAAGCAAGAATTCCCCAGGGCACACGAGTAGCACAGCAAGAGAGGTGCATGGCAGGGAATGGCTGAGGTTCACTGCTGTGCTAAACCTGTTTTAGCGGTCAGTGTGAAATAGAATAACACACAGCTCTGCTTACAACATATTGTGTTTTTAGTTTTTTTTTTTTTAACATTTGCTGCTGCTCTGAAAGCAGGTATGTCTTCTCTTGCCTCCAAAGTGTGCAAATACAGGATTAAGAAATGAAAGCAGTATGCTGAGCCTGCCGACATCGCAGATAACGGAAAAATATGTTGCAATCACAGTGTATCCCTTGCTTTTCTGTTGTTTTATTTGTCAAAGGCAACGGTGTGACGAAAGGTATTGTAGAGTCCCTGGTGCGGAAACTAAGTTGCAAAATGGAAACTATTTCTTTACATTTATGCATAGGCTCTACCGTAGCACCCACTTTAACACATCCATGGAAACTAGGAGTGCAGTGTAGAAAAATCAGTCCTGTAGATAAAGCTGTACTCATGCATATGGAGTCTGTGCAATCATATATGCATAAATAAAGAAAGAGTACAACAATTAATCTTAAATCTGAGGAAATCTAAGGTAATTTACTGTCAAACGAAAATGCAATAAGTTAAGAAATTAGCTGTATTTACTAATGCAAAATCTTTTGTTTGGTACAACTTTCCAATGCACTCCAGAGCTAGCAATTATACTTAAATCTTTGAGATGTTTTCCCAGTTGTCAAGCAACTAGTTTTGCTTTCGGCTTCTTCTCTATTTATTGCAGCCATGATGCACCCTGCAGTGCCACTTAAGACGTTACCTTAACCTAGCCGAATTTGCATTTCCCTTTTTCAAATTCTTTGTGACATTTCAAAAGGGAACTTCAAATTTTCTTGATAATTTCAATGGGAAACTTGGCTAATAGCATACATTTCTTTAAGCAGGCTAACATTGCACGGAGTAGAAACACCACACATACAAATCTTACAAATCCAGTTATGTTTTACCACAGAGTCTAGTTTTTGACATTGAGTTTTTTTTTGTTTTTTGTTTTTTTTTAAATGTTTGGTTGCAAATGTACAAAACAGGAAGCCTAATTTTTAATGGAGTAATTTTCCAGCTGCTAATCTTGCTAACTCTGGCTGCATTTTCAGACACTTTTAAGCTAACACTCACAAATACCGAGCTGCATTATATTTGCTTATTTACACGTCACACCGAGCAATGTTAGAATTCACTCACATTCACGTTTTTGGCCGTTTTAGCTGTGTTTTCATGCCTTTTACAAACTAGTGTGAATGTGTCGAAGCGTATTTTTAATAGATGTGTACTGTTTTTTTGTTTAGCCTTGGCCTTCATTCATGTAGTCATCTTTTCAAAGTGAAGCAATGCGATGCTGTTCAGCCTTGATTATACTCAACACACTCAAGGCCAGCTTCAGACAACATAGAAGTGCAACAGTCGTTGTTATTTTACTACTTTTCAGTCAGCTTTGAATGCCGGCTTTCAATAAATCCGCAGCGGATTGACATCTACTTACGTCCACTACTGTATTTGTACACAGATGTCCGCAATGGGATCTGTGCAAACTCTTACTTTTGTACTCAGGAGATGACCAAATTATGTCATATGGATCCTTGTGAGCCTTTGTTTGTCTGCCAGAGTATGAATGGGTTTGTGTGATGTAAATTTGATCATCTGCTGTAGTCTACGAGGTTATGCATGGACCCAGCTGTGGATGTCCACCGGCAGCTGAAAATCTATCGCATGGACTGTATGCACTGCAAGCAAAGCAACTGTGCAGGTTCCTGGAAACAAGTGTTGTAATTGAAATAGTTGCTGCCTGATTTTAAAGGTGTTTTGACTTTCACATGAGTTCTATTGATGCCATCTGATCGCTGCTGGGAAGTCCTGAGCTCTATCCACCCTTTGTGTTTGGATTGTCTCATAGAAATGTACAAAAAAAATGCACATCAAAACACCCTAAATATTACCATGGTTACTTGCCAACTGCTGCTACTATACACACGTGGACAAAATTGTTGGTACCCCTCAGTTAAAGAAGGAAAAACCCACAATTCTCACTGAAATCACTTGAAACTCACAAAAGTAACAATAAATAAAAATTTATTGAAAATTAAATAATCAAAAACAGCCATCACTTTTGAATTGTTGATTAACATAATTATTTAAAAAAACAAACTAATGAAACAGGCCTGGACAAAAATGATGGTACCTCTATAAAAGATTGAAAACTATTTGACCAGAGTGACATGATTAACTCAGGTGTGTCATTTAATTGACATCACAGGTGTTTCCAAACTCATAATCAGTCAGTCTGCCTATTTAAAGGGAGACAAGTAGTCACCCTGCTGTTTGGTGAAAAGGTGTGTACCACACTGAACATGGACAACAGAAAGCCAAGGAGAGAATTGTCCCAGGACATCCGAAAAAAATGATAGACAAACATCTTAAAGGTAAAGGCTATAAGACCATCTCTAAACAGCTTGAAGTTCCTGTGACAACAGTGGCTCATATTATTCAGAAGTTCAAGACCCACGGGACAGTAGCCAACCTCCCTGGACGTGGCCGCAAGAGGAAAATTGATGACAAATTGAAGAGACGGATCGTTGGAATTGTATCCAAAGAGCCCAGAGCAACCTCCAAAGAAATTAAAGGTGAACTCCAAGGCCAAGGTACATCAGTGTCAGATCGCACCATTCGTTGTTGTTTGAGCCAAAGTGGACTTCATGGGAGACGACCAAGGAGGACACCACTGCTGAAAAAAACTCATAAAAAAGCGAGAGTGGAATTTGCAAAAATGCATGTTGACAAGCCACAAAGCTTCTGGGAGAATGTCCTTTGGACAGATGAGACCAAACTGGAGCTTTTTGGTAAGGCACATCAACTCTATGTTCATAGACTCAAAACCAAGCATACGAAGAAAAGAACACTGTCCCTACGGTGAAACATGGAGGAGGCTCAGTAATGTTTTGGGGCTGCTTTGCTGCATCTGGCACAGGGTGTCTTGAAAGTGTGCAAGGTACGATGAAATCTGAAGACTATCAAGGCATTCTGGAGAGAAATGTGCTGCCTAGTGTCAGAAAGCTTGGTCTCAGTCGCAGGTCATGGGTCTTCCAACAGGACAACGATCCAAAACACACAGCCAAAAACACCCAAGAATGGCTGAGAGAAAAGCGTTGGACTATTCTAAAGTGGCCTTCTATGAGCCCAGATCTGAATCCCATTGAACATATGTGGAAGGAGCTGAAACATGCCATTTGGAGAAGACACCCATCAGGAGCTGTTTGCTCATGAGGAGTGGGCCAAAATACCTGTTGACAGCTGCAGAACGCTCATTGACAAATACAGAAATTGTTTAATTGCAGTGATTGCCTCAAAAGGTTGTGCAACAAAATATTAAGTTATGGGTACCATCATTTTTGTCCAGCCCTATTTCATTAGTTTGTTTTTTTAAATAATTATGTTAATCAACAATTCAAAAGTGATGGCTGATTTTGATTATTTAATTTTCAATAAATTTTTATTTATTGTTACTTTTGTGAGTTTCAAGTGATTTCAGTGAGAATTGTGGGTTTTTCCTTCTTTAACTGAGGGGTACCAACAATTTTGTCCATGTGTGTATATGTGTCTGTTATCCCTCTTAAGCTGGCGCCTAGTGATATGGTGACTTGGAGTCATACATGACATTGTATCATATGTTGAGCTTTGTGTTAGCATGATGCTGAGCATGCTTTTGGTAGCCAGGTTGGTGTTGAACACTGCTCTGTTGCCTGTGATCACCTCCCTCTGTGTTTGGCTGTTATCAGGCAGTGCCAGCCTGGCGCTAGCTGGCCTACATTCACAGTCCTCTGGCTCTACTGCAAGCTCGGTTCCACATCCTCACCCGGCATCTGCATTCTGCACCTACAGGATAAACACTGCTTCACACTACATATAACAGCTCCCAGTGGATATTCTTAATGTTGATTATACTCAGAACAGGAATGCATGTCCCTTTATACCTTTTAAATGAGACTCCAAGTTGCTTGTCTTTTGTTCAACGCTGCATTGTGTTACCACATTAGATACTTGTTTGGCATGGTAAATTTCAGTGCGTGGACGGTTGACAGAAGGCTGCGACCTGCTTTGAACAGCTCTTGAAGATTTATTCAGTTGCATTTACTGCCTTTCAAAAATGAACAGTTAAATTGGCTCAGTATTGGAAATCCTGGTTATTTTGCACGCATGCATGAATGTCAAGAGTATTCATTTAGAAATGCCATCTAAAAGTCAGAATCGGTCACTAATATTTCTCTAATGAAACAGTATTTCATCCAGTCATGAAATCATATGTCACAAATGTTTGTGTTCTTTCACTTCTGATTATATTATGTCTTGAAAACGTGGTTTGTTCAGTGTTTGTGGGGATGCTAAACCAACATTTTGTTTACTGTATGTGCTTTCTCTGGAGGCCTACACAGTTCTATGCATTGGGCCTCCTTAGAGAGCTCAGATATGAGTCTTAGATAAGTAAAGCCCAATTGAAACACAATTAAGTGAATCAGCTCTGTTGCATTTGTAGCTTTCCATTTCAGATGGAGCAGTGCAGTAACACTCTTTTGCTCGTAGCCATGATTAACTCTTTCAGCCTCTTGTGCTCTCAATAATCCAGCAGAGCTATACTGCTTTTACATCCCCCGTACCATAAAGCTAGGTTGCTTGTGTTTGGGCATAAAAGAAATCGAGGTAAATATGTTTTGCTTTGCTTATTGTAGCTGTTTCCTGTAGTTAAACACGTGCCTGAGGCGATTGACATGTTGCAGCTGTGAGATAATATCACACTATGATTGGTATTGGCTCAGTTGCTTATTACAGGGACCCAGTGTTGTTGTGCTCAGAATCTTTATCTAATCATTGCCATAGAGAAAGAATGTACACAAGAGGTGTTGGGGCAGATAACAGGGTTGAAACCATTCATCGGTGTCCAGATTCCTATCCAGCCAATTACTACATTCTGAAAAATACCATAACCTCGGCTGACTGTCTCATTCCTTCCACGGTTTTTACCACCTTCACTCTTTCTCACAGAACCTCCTCCCTCCAGGACATTGAATAACATGCTTCTGTTTTACAAGAATCTTAATGAGAACGAGTCCAAGGGAAGCGCAGTTCAGATATTTGTAGCAGCAGAATGTAGTGATTTTTCTCAATCCGAGAAGGGGATTGTGGGTGTGTGGTGTGAAAATTCACAACTCAAGTGTGAAATTAGTTTAAAAAATTCCCAACATTAGTTTTTTCTTCCTTTTATTAAGATAAGGGCTCAAAAAAGAACAGGCAGGATTAGTAGATAATTATTTACTCCAGTATTGGAGAAATTTGAAGTATTGTACAGGAGTAGCTGATTGCATTTTAAGCCCTGAGGCCCCTTTGCTGTTATTTTCGTCTGAAATAAACATCCTCAAATGTAGTCAGTAGCAGCTCCACAACTTTAAAGACACACTGATCAACCGTGGGCTCTTTGTATGAGAGACTTGGGAGGATTTTGAAACACAATACGTTTACTTGACTCTAGCATCAGGCCAGAGCGAGATAAGAATAACTCCGGCAAAAAATGCAGTTTTTACTCCACCTTAATGAAAGCTGTAAATCAGAGACCTAATAACAGATTTACAGCAAACTAATGCTGCTAAACCTGTTCTAAAAATTCTTAACTGCAACTCTGTCAAACTTGTTGCAGCAAATGGAGCACAACAAATGCTACATTTACTTTACTTGTAGTTCTACAGGACAGTGTCTTCAATACATGTGACACACTGTTTTTAATTAATCAGGAATTTTATGTGTTTGGTCTGCTTATGAACCAATTTTTTTTACGTACACACAGAAAATGGCAAAACTAAACTAATGGTTTTGTGTTGTACTTTTATAAATGTGAAGTCCATCTCCAGTTGTTCTAAACCCCTAAAACTATTTCTGTCTATCAAAGTTACATATTTTTCCTGCTTTTCTTCCTTGAAAGTAATCCCTTCCCTTAAAATATGTTTTTTCTCTCTCTCCACCACCCTCCTCGCTTATGGCAGCTCTACTCAAACATTATATAACTACTTGAGCAAAAACAATAGCAACATTGGAGTAATTCAGCCATACATGTTTGAAGAGAAAGGAAAATATTGATACAGAGAGTTGGCAGGCTTTGTTTGTTCCGTATGGCACCCATAAACTCTGAATCCTTGTTTTTGAGAGGGTCAGGTGGAGATACTTAACCATAGTGTTGCCTGCTTATTTTATTCATAACACGTCATCTGGCATATAAAAGAGCACCATGTGGACATATTAACAAATTCAAAAACTGTATTTTCTCTGGAGATGGAAAGAAGGAAACATGAACATTTCCAAATTTGCAATCTGTAGTTTAGGTCAAGCAGCAAAAGTCAGATCTTAAATTTCCCATGATACAACCATCATTGTTTCCTAATGCTTGATAAATATCCATTTTTTCCCAACTTCATACTGTTTTGTGCAAAAGATCATTTTTTGCTTCTGTTTTTTTCTGGACAACACGTTTACAATAGTGTTCACAAGTTTGGGGTCACTCAGAAGTGTCCATATTTTTGAAAGAAATGCAGTTTTTTTCAATAAAGACAACATTTAATGAATCACAGATACAGTCTAGACATTGTTAATGTGGTAAATGACTATTCTAGCTGGAACAGTTTTTGAAACAGCTGATTTTTAATGGAATATCTACATAGGAGTACAGACGCCTGTTTCCAGCAACCATCACTCCTGTGTGCTAATGCTACATGGTGTTAGCTAATGGTGTTGAAAGGCTAATTGATTATTAGAAAACCCTTGTACAGTTATGTTAGCACATGAATGAAAGTGTGAGTTTTCATGGAAAACATGACATTGCGTGGGTGATCCAAACCTTTGAAAGGTAGTGTATATTTTGGTATCTAATGAATGTTGCATCTTCAGTAACCCGCATTTTCCCTGAATGTTGTTGAGCATGAAACTCTTCCACCATGCTGTGTCTGAGAAAGTATCTTTTTTGATTCTGGACTAATATTACTATTATGTTCTTCTTTTTATGTGCTTTATCTTCACACAAACACCGGACATTAATGTTTTATTTGCTGTGCTGATTATAACATTCATATTCATTTCTGTGGACTAATTTCTGGTTTCCTTTTGTTGTGCACCTTTAGACTTTGACTGGAACTACTTCTGGTCATGGAGTCGCTTCATGGACTATGTGCAGTGTGTGCTCTCCTTCACGCTGGTGGCGGCCTACATCACCTACCTCCTCCTGGACTCTTCGCTGTTCGTGGAGACCCTGGGCTTCCTGGCCGTCTTCACAGAAGCAATGCTGGGGACACCGCAGCTCTACTGCAATTTTCAGAACAAGTCCACAGAGGGCATGAGGTACAGATGCAATACTGAATATCCATCATTTAAATAGAGAATTCAGTCTGTTGGCATTTATCATTGAGGGACCACAGTAGAAACGGATAAAAGCTTTGGGTCAGGACGTGAAGTAAGACATCAATTTTTCAGTTACGTGCTGCACACTGTAGCCCCCTGAACTTCCAGTAGGCTCTGTTTCACTCCGACATAAAACTAGTTACAAAGGCACTGAGATATTTTATGCATTTCTCTTTTCTTTTATTCGTCTCCTCACGCTCAACTACAGCACTGCGGGAATATTTGGATATCCGGAGAATAAAGCAACCCCTTACTTTTAGATATTTCCGCTGTCTTATCTTATGCATAGTCTCCTGTAACTTCTCAGACTGAGCCCCACCAAATACAGATTAGTCAGCATAGGAATCACTGATTACACTCACTTGTATGCTGTTACTGGGTCATGAAGGTGTACTTTCCACTGGTTTGCAGCTGTTGGTTGACTGCATGGATGGACAGATCTTTACACTTCTAATGCTGGAAATCTGTCCATGATAATCATGAGATCCACTCATCAGATTCTGTTGGACCACTAAGGGTTCAGAGTTCACACTATCTGACCTAATTTCATCATTTTCAGTGCTCTGGTTCTGCTTTTAGATGGACCTGATGCAGAAACTTATTGCTTATCATTGCGAGTGTTCAAGATGTCATAGTTCCTAAACTTGCTTTGGTAAATTCTTAGTCAGATCTCTTCTTAACCCTCTGGACCTCAAACCTGCCAGCGGTTTAGAAATGTGTGTTATTGTTAAAAATGCTACAATATAGATGCATATGTGACATGCAGTTTTGTCAGGAAGCTTTAAATTATGATGTTTAATCAGAATAACTATATTCAACAAAATTTGCCCGAAAGAAATCAACGCCAGATTCAGTTCTATACTATACAGCTTTTTAAAAAAATATTTAGCCTTTCTTTAACCAGATAAAACCCACTGAGATCAGGATCTCTTTCACAAAGGTGAACTGGCCAAAAGGTCAGCAGCACGCATCATTAAAACGGTTACAAGGAGGGGACAGTATAAGTAAAAACATACAATTTTTAAGGTGCTAAAGTGTTAACAATAAAAAGTGTGGGAGCTGTAACACAGACAACAATATAAGATTTAAAAACACAAACACTGTTCAATGATCCCACGCTGTCTGTCCCTCAGGATGGAATAGAAAGCTCCAAGTAGAATAAATTCAGACAGTTTCAGCTCAGTCTGTAAAGTATTCCATGCCGAGGGTGGAATACAGCTGAAAGCTCTATTCCCAAATTCAATCCTTACTCAGAGGAACAGATAAAACAAGAGTAGTGCAGGAATGTAAGGCAGAGCAGCTGTTTGTTTTTTTTGTAATGAAGTGCACAAATAGGGAGGAATCAAGCCTAAAAGAGCCTTATCAATTAGAGTCGGCCAGTGTGTGCATCTGCGTGCACTCAAAGAAGGCAAGTCCAATTTGAAATACAATTCACAATGGTGGGTGAGACGACGACAGCCAGCAACAAATCTCAGTGCCGAGTGAAAAATGGTGTCCAAGAACTGGAGACATTTGGATGAAGGACTTTACCAACATTACTAAGAAGCCATGAACTGTAGGCAGTGTTCACACAAAGCAGAGAGAAGACTCTTAGAAAGACTTAGAGGAAAATAAAACACACCTGAAAAAAATTTCCAGCATGACTCAAACATAGTTTACAGAGGATCAAGTGGTCAGCATGTTGTTGGAAGATACATTCAGCATGTGAAACATCTTTCTAGAGCTGATGTGCAGAGTAGTCATTTGTAGTGTTTGTCAAAATGTTAACAGTTAAATATCCACAGCATGTAGAGTCTCCATTTTTGTCATTGGCACTTGTTGGACATGTTAGTTACAGATATTTATTTGATAAAACAAATAATCAAGGATTTTAAATTTCAAATTCAAAAGATCTTTTTGAATTCTCTCTACTTCTAGCCATGCTTGTGCTATTTTCATAGAGGTGCAAGACTTGATAAAATATCAGCCTACCGTGAGTAAAAATGTGAGAAAAGAAGGATTTCTTTTCAAGCATCAGAAAAAATTGCACAATGTAAACACACTTTGAGCTTTGAATGGTTCTCTCTGTCTTTCCTCAACTATTCAAGGCCAAAGTACACAGCCTATACTCTGCCAAGGAATGTGGCAGAGTCATGTGACGATTGGCATATGTTTTTCTGTTTGTCTGTCTGCTAGCAACATTACTCAAAAACGGACCAACGAATTTGGATGAAATTTTTAGGGAAGGTCAGAAATGACACAAGGGCCAAGTGATTAGATTTTGACAATGATGCGGCTTATAGTCTGGATGCGCAGATTTGTTAAAGAGTTCTGTATCATTGCAAGATAGCGGCACGTCAGCGCTGTAGCTATGACAACGGGTGAACATTACGTCATCTGTCTGCTGGTGATTACATGATTGAGATCCTACTCCAAATCCACTGCTGCGGACTTATCGAGACGTATCCCTCTGAAATGATACAAGGAGCAATTGGTTTAGCCTTGAAGGAGTACTGCGTTTGTTGTATTCTTGATTATGGAAGAATTCTGGCTTATTTCACTCTGCTGTATTTCCCATTCATGCGACTATTAAGGCTCTATGGGCCATGCTGACTTTGCGCTTGTGGTATCGCTTTCTGTCTTTGCTGAAGATATTCAGAGTTATAGAAACCATCTTGTGAACGATGTTTATTGTGGCCATTAGCATGAGCTCTCTGCTTTCCAAAAAAGCAGATTTTTACATGAGTCTTTTGAAGGTTTGTTTTCAGTCTCCATGAAGAGGAACAGAAATTGGCCATGTGGAACAGAAGGATTTGTAACTAATTTAAGGGCCTGCATCGTGGGATACTTCCCAGTTGACCCAATCACCAGCATATTCATCTGTGCACGCTGGTTTGTTTACATGTCTACTGCTGACTCTCTGGAAGCTCAGGTGGACCAGGTGGACCATTATGAGGACAGCAGTAGGTCATTTTAGTTTTGACGTTTGGTTTGTTTATTTATTAGAAGTCAAGTCCACAGACAAGATGGAAGATGAGACATGGAGGATGGAGGAAGATGTACAAAGACAACAGTGGTGAAAGACAGTTCACCTTTCATCTGGTGGTGTTCCTGCACTCACTGCTCTGTTGCCAGCTGAGGAGGAGAACTGATGCAGCAAAGATTTGGATCAGTTGATGCCACACTTGGAAAATCCCCATGTGTTAATACACTCAAATGAAACTGCCACTTTATTAGACTGGTCCTTTTTTTATTTAACCATCAACGAGATGGTGTCTCACCTCAATAAAATCAACTGGAATTAAAAGAGAAAAACAAGACCAGCTGGACCAAGGGCTCAGCTCTCCACAAGTACAAGCTGATGCAGTTATCAAAATGGCTGATCCAGGTGGCTAATTTCTGTTTACTGATGGTCTCACTGAAAACACACTTTTGCAGTGATTCGTGTAAAAAATAACTTTGTTGGAAAGTTGCAAGGAGCTCTTGGTAGTCATTTTGAAAAACACCATACACAGGCTGTTTTATATTTATTTTTCTATATTTCCCAGAGTCTTTCCAGCAGAGGTGAGCAGTGACAACTTAGCATGACACTTTGAGCCGCAATGGAGACATCAGTGGGAAATATGCCAGAATGAAATGAATTGATATTGTCTTTAGTGATGATGTCTTTATCCTGATGAGTAATGTTTTATTTATGAGTGCCACTTCCATCACAGGCAGCCCTGGGGGGGCGGTGGCACTGTTGCACACACTGACTAAGGACTCCAGATTATATTGTCTCATATATGATCATTAGCACTGACACATTACAGTGACATGCTTATTAAGTATTTTGAGCAGCAAGTAAGGAAGGAGCTCCTGATAACTATTTCTGAAGCTTATGTGACAACTGCCCCCCTGAAATTTACCTTTTAAATCTATTTGGTAATGGCATTTCTGTCTTTCTACATCTATTGCTGATGTATCATTTTGGCTAACGTGTAAAATTGTTTTCTGAAAGCATATGCACTTTCAAAATCAATTCTAGTAGCTCTCTGATCTGTAGTCAAGCTGATTCCTGTGTTTTCTTTGCCTGGAAAATCCAGACTAACTTTATTTATGTATTAATATAAATACAAATAAAGGCAGTCTGGCATTGTGATGATAGGAGACGATTTCAAAAAGGAGGGGCTAACGAATGCAGCTTGAATGAGAAAGAACCAATCAGCGTAATACGGATGTGACGCACAAACAAATCGACCTTCAAGTCCATGTAGTCCAAACAACAATGGCATGCAGCCGAGAAAGCCTCGCGGTGAATGATTACTGCCGTTTTTGTCACAAAAATCTGCGAATACATGGGATACTCTCAAGTACAACACTTATTTTTGAAAAGGCTACGCAACAAAAGACTCCTTCTGAACGATTAGCGGTGTTAGGAATAACTTTGTTAATGTTTGTGTTTGGTTACGGGAGGTGTGCAGGTGTTTTATGGGTAATCCAGGCGCTGAAGATGATGCAGCATTAACTCCCGCCTCCCGTGCTATGATTGGTCCTACCAAACTTTCCCGGGAGGGAAACACGATTCAATTCGCCCAATGCCAAACTGATTCTCCTGTATCTCCTAACATGGAGATAGGAGATTACATGGAGATTCAGTTTGGATTTTCCAAGCTAGTGTTTTCTAAATTGTAAACAGGACTTTAATTAAATAGCTTTTTTTTTTTATGGCCGATGAAAGTTAATGAGACGAGTGAATTTAAAAAGAACAGCATAGCACCATGATTAAAACAGGTGTACATGCAGCTGTTCAAGCTAATCAGACAGATTACACTGATCATGTCAGTGTTAAAAGACTTACAAGTTTGAGACTGTTTGCTGAACACACAGGCTTGATGAAAAGCTCTCTCTCAGTGTGTGTCCTGCCTCAGAGCAGTGTGTGCCTCCTCTCCTCCTCTCTGCTGGTTGGCTTTCTGCAGCAGACAGATAACAGAGCTCCAGCAGGGCTGCCTGTCCACTTAACCGGCCATGACAGCTCCCACGCTGGGCCTTTCCATACCCTCTCTGCCCCATGCCTTATTTATTTTTGATTTCCATGTACTTCCTACCTACCCGACACGTTGTCTGCCACACATATTGTCCACCAAGCTGTCCACAGTGTGTGGCTGCTGGAAGAGGCCACCCTCGGTTGCTCTTGTATTGCTAAATCTGGTATGTTTCATGATTTGTTTTGTGACTAGCAGGTGTTTATCAGTCTTTGTCCAGAAAGTGTTTCAACAAATGTGCAATCAAAGCTGGTCAAAATAGTGTTACTCAGGGTGAGAATGAATCTCTAAGAAGGGAACTAGCAGCATTGGAAAATGTCAGTCAGGGAGGAATTCAATGGAATTCTTCTTGTTTGACTAATAAAGCTGGTAGAAAAAGAAACAATATTTTGAAGTCATGACGGCAAAACCTAATGGTTGATTGATGTTTTAGAAAGAGACAACTAATTTTGGCAGTTGGATGCATGAGTCCATCACTGGTTGTTTTTGTTTTTTAGGGTGAAGTTTTTGGGTGATTATTGTCGTTTTTGTTGCTAATTTAAAGGTCAGCCTACTTCAGAATTCAAGCTGGTCATTAATTTACCTGGAAAGCGCACTGTAGAGCTTACATTGATGAAAAAACTGGCAATTGTAGTTGCATGTATGTGGGATGTAACGTTCTAAGCACATAGCCAGAGCCACTGTGATTGCTGCCCGACAAAAGCATGTATGTAAAGGCCCAGTTAATGGAAGGTTGTGATGATGTCTCTTTGCCACCTTATCACTGCAGCATCGTTCTGCAAAGTAAAGGCCAGTTAGCAGCTACAAGCCAGACTAGAGGAAAGACCCTGAGCCTAAAACCAGAGGTCATTCTGCCACCCTGAGATCTGTAAAGGTACCATGGCTCCTTACATGCTTGAAGGGTTAAGTCGAATGTGTCTGTTTTAGACAGCTTTGTGAGGAGGTTTTGATGGTACTGAACTTTCGTGAACTTCAGATTGATTCTAATCTTTGGCTAATGGTTGACGGCAATCCTTCCTCCCATGCATGTTTTCACTCAGAGTGTGCACAGAGAGAGGGGGCTGTTCACAGAGGAGTCTTCTGCAAGTGCGCTTCTGAGATACAGATAGAACAGAAGGGCACAGGTTTGAAATGATGTAAGATTTTACCTATTTTAAGTAGTAGCAAGGTAAGTCAATATGCAATATATGCTGCAAATATGCTGATCAGCCGCGACATTATGACCGTTGGCAGGTGAAATGAATGATGGGAGAGTCAGACCGCTGTGCAAAGTCTTCTCCAGCACATCCCAAAGATTCTCAATGGGGCCGAGGTGTGGTGATTGGTGAAGGCCAATCCATGTGTGAAAATGATGTCTCATGCTCCCTGAACCACTCATTCACAATATGAACCCCATGAATCCTGGCATCGTCATCTTGGAACATGCTCGTGCCATCAGGCAGGAAAAAGTTCGTTGATGAAAAGACCTGGTATTTTTCAGTATACTTAGGGAGTCCGCTAACCTCACTCTTTGCTGAACCTGGACCTGACCAACTGTAGCAACCCCAGATCATATCCCTAACCCCCACAGGATTGTAGGCACTAGCCATGATGAGTGCATCGCTTCGTCTGCCTCTTTTCTTACTCTGATGCGCCCATCACTCTGAAACAGGGTAAATCTGGACTCATCAGACCACATGACGGACCACATTTCTTCCTTGAAGATGATGCTTCACCATTATCTTTCCAGGTTTTAATAATGCGTTGGATGGTTCTTAACCTGATTTTAGTAGTTTTAGCAATCTCCTTCGTTGTTTTCTTTGCTTGATGCAGGCCAATAATTTGACCCTCCTGAGGCAGATTAGCATCTTTTCCATGCATGACCACAGGATATGTCTTCTGATTGTTTTAGAAATGAGAAGCTCCTCACTGCATTAGATTGAGTTGAATAAGTTGTTGCAGCTGAAACATATTCATTACTGCAGTAATTATCCAATGGAAGGTTCTTACCTGTTTGCTTAGTTAAATCCAGGTGGCGACTTTTTTTTGGATAGACAGTGTATCTCACATGCCTAGATGTAGAACAAAGACAACAAAGGAAAGGAGGCACAGTTTGTTTCCTCCTGAGCATTTTGAAAATATTCTGTTAGATCGGTGAAAATTAAGGTTGAATGTTTTCCAGCTTAACAGTATCCCTGTATTTTAGTGGCTAGAGTAATTAGTCATTGGAATGTCTGTGTTTTTGTCTTTGGCGTCCAGATATGCAGTGAAGTTCAGTCACAATCATAATTTTGTCTTGTGCAAATTTAACTCTAGAATGCATCATCTATATTTTAAAATTAAGGATAATCAATAAAAAGTTGTTCTTCCTCTTCGTAATTTTAAATGCTGGTATCTCCATTAATTATATACATTGGTATGCTTTGATCGACACACTGTGTTATCTAATCTTATAGACATTTTCTTTTTGTGGGCTGAATGAATCAAGATCGAATAGCACCAAAATAATTTTACTATTAAATTTCATATCAGCTGTGCATTTCTTCTGTTAACCAGCATCATATATTTCCAGCCGTGAGTCGGTGCAGATGAAGCTGCCACAAAAGGTGGAGGAAATTGTCATTTCCAGTTCTGTTTGTTGTGTGTGTCCTCTCCTCCCCATGTGCACAACCTGTTGAGTCTGGCAGGTTGTTGCTAGGTTACTTCGCCACTCTGTTCAAGGTGTCTGTGTGTGCAGAGATAAGAAGTATAAACCTATAAAGTGATGGTGTTGTGCTTTCAAAATCCAGTTTTCAAGGTTAGAACTTGGGTGCAGGGTGCAGATCGGGCTTGCTTTTGTGCCAAGGTTATGTTCAGTTATGCAGGTGTTAGCGATGAAGGTTGGGGAATAAATGAATATGTGAACGAATAAGTGCACGCATGCATTTTAGTGCGCCGACAACAGACTGGAGAAGTAAAGCAGAGTGCATTTTCTTCTAAGTGCCTGAAACAAAACAAACACCATCAGAATCTATGCAGCACATCCATGTGGAAAAACATCATGTTGACTTGCTCTCAATTAATGGCCCAGCCAGTATGCCCGACTCTGACTGGAGGAACATTTGAAGCATCAGAATACTTCCCAGTACTTGCATAGTCAGGCTCACAGTAGGAAACTTCTCCACCATCCCAAGTTGTCAGAGGATGAAGTCCAAGCGGGTTGAAGTTAGAATGAATCATATTGGATGTCCTCGGTGTGTATACACACCAGCACTGCACCGTGACACACTGTCAGACCGGCAGTAGGATCGCAATTTTTAATTATGAAACATGGATAGAGTTCAGAAGGAGGGTGATGAGTCCGGCAGTGGAAGCGTTTCTCCCATGAGGACGGAGCTGAAGGCATGTGGTATTTATCTGACGTTAATTCACCCGCAGGTTCTCTGTTAACCTCACTGACGCTGTTTGACACAAGTGACTGCTCTGTTTCCACAATGGGTCCGTAGAGGATTGCATTAATGCTGCTCATACATTTTCTATGTGCACTCTTCCCTGTCCTGCCCAGTTCAGTGTTTTTTTGAACTCCTGTGGTGCTGAACAATTAATTGAAACATTATCAGAATCACAAAACAAATGGAAAATACAGATCAGAAGAGTTGTATTTTTTTTTTGATAAAGATACAATATGTGACACCAAACCATTTCAAATGAAATATTGTGGAGCTACAGAGATGCCCTGACCTATGAATCATGTTTTCCAGACGTTGGGGAGCCTGCTTGTCTGGCACAGCAGCACAAAGTCACATCATCATCGAAGATTTCTCTTTTTCAATGATAAGAATTGCAGTAATGACTATTTTTAAAAAATACCATGACTCGTATCACAGTGTCTACAAACTGTTGTTATATAATGCATTATTTAGCCCTAATCCTTACAATCATTTTACCGCTCTCTCTGTCCCTGCTTGTTTCCAGACTTTTCATTCCTATATGCCACCATATATCCTTTCCAATGAAAAAGGGGGTGTATTCAGTCAGTCCTGAGGAGGACAGTGTGTAGTGTTGTCATTGCATTAGTCCAACTTGGATGCGAGGTTCACTGTTGTGCTGAACAGTTCTGAAAAAGTAAATGTGGAATATTTACAGAAATGATTGTTACCATGCACAGTTAAAAAAGAAAGAAAAACAGTATAAAACCCATCAAAAACTGCTTCAGCGCATTAACAAGTCTTTACTTTGTACTCTACTGTACTTTAAAATCAAATGTAATTCTCATATATAATTGCTGAAGCAAATTTGCTATTGACTCAACAATAAACCCACCTAATATGTGTGTAGATAGATATTTTATTGCCATTTAATATCAAGGCACAGCACCACATAGCTGCATAAAATATATATACATCTATATATATATGTATGAAATGTCTATCAAAGATATAGTAGGCATTTAGTAAGTATTAGTGGGTCTCCTATGATGTTAGAGCTCATCTGTGGCAATGGCTCAAGTAGATGTCTCTCCAGTTAGGAAGTTGATGATCCACTGAACTGTTTTGTTATTTCAACTGGCAGCCTTCACTGGTAACAATATTAAAAGACAGATGTTGGGAACAACAGTCATTCCACATTTCATTGTGAGTTTGTAATGAGATTATGCTAGGATACCAATGTTTGGTTTCATTTTTACTCTTACCTCTTGCTCTCTAACAGCTTATTGAACTCTCAAGAAATGGAGAAAAAGCCACAGTGGAACCTTTGAAAAGGGCAAAGGCAACGATCCATTAAACTGAAAACAGATCTGCAGTGATGATAAATCATGTACTGGTATAAAACGCAGCGCAGAGGCCCAGAGGTGCTGCTGCTGTTGCTACTGGGAATAGGCTTATTGGCTTACTATAATGAGGAAAACATAATTAGCAATTAGACATGAATTTTACTTTTTAATACGTTTCTTTGCGTTTAATTTGGCACATGACCAAGTGGCCTGAATATGTTTAAGTATCTTTGGTGTAAATCCACCTAATTTTATATTTTTTGGGTTAAAACGTGAAACTGTCTGCGAGTGCTGCTCTCAGTATTGCTTAAGGCAGATATTTCGTGAGGGACATTAGCCAAGATGAAAGGTGTGTTTGTGCACGCGTGTTCAGTGTGTGGGGTGATGAAAGAGTGTTTATGTGTTAACAGTTTTCAGGCGGCTGCTATTATTAGATGCTCCCAAACCTGGAGAGCCAGAGGTACATACTGATACTGACCAGATTGCCATAAAACAAATACAAGACAACAATGCACACACTTTACAGACACACACAAAACACAGAGACGGGACATCCAGACAGCCAACTGCAGCCTTATAAGGCTTGTGGTCTTGAGCGGCTTCCCAGTATGCTAGATAACAGTGCCAGAGCCTTATTTAGCCTGCAGACTGCTGTCCACGCACACAACCATGTGCTGGGATGGATCTGAATTGACTACTGATGCTGGAGGCCGTCACCCCTGTGGCCTGGAGCATGGAGCTGCTGTGTGTAGCTTGGATCGAGAGCAGAGCTTCAGCTCCCTGCTGCGGATCACTGCAGCTGGAGAACTTTCAGATCATCTGTCCAAGCCGCCTTTCCGCCATCTGCTCATATCGCTCAGGGGCCCGTGCTCTCTTTCTTCTTATAGATTAAAATGAATCAGTTTGTTTCTATTCCGTCAGGGTAGAAATCCTGTTGAGATTCAGTGGTGGAATTACATTTTGTGACAGACTGTCTGAGCTGTTTGTATGCCTTGTATTCCCCCACGAAACAAATTAAACATAGTTTTGTAAAGGAACAGCCAACGGGGACCACAACGGACTAAAAAGTTAATTTAAGAAGTACCATCTTTTCTCATAAAGCAATTAATGCACAAAAGAAAAACCCAAACTGTGAAATATATTAAGTTACCTGTTATAGGAAATGTAGAGTAAGTGCAATGTAAGTGTTTTGTACTCAAAACAATAATACGCTTACAGGATAAACTGTAAAAAAAAAAATGTAATGATGAATTCAAGTGAAGGTGCTGTGGGACTTTTAAATCTCGCTCCTGTGCAAATATGTGTACGGAGTTTTCCTGTATCTCTAGTTCTCAGAGATGATGGAGACTATTAAAGGAACCTCTAACTCAGTTTTGTGTGTGAATTTCTCCTCAAAGGATATGTTCACATTGTTTTAGTCAAAACAACAATCTGTTGGTTTTATGCACAGTTAAGACTTTCATTGGGCCTCTTGAGCATTTTGACCATAAATGCTGGAAATACAAAAGAAGTCAAAATAATGTAAATGTAACAATGCATTAATGTAACAATTTCATACACTCGGCCCTAAAATCCAGCCTGGCAAATTTGGTACATGCTGTTATCTTTGAAAACTTCTGTGTGTCTGAGTAAAGTTTTGCCTGCCTAGCATGAGTTTGAACTCAGGGACTCAAGCCAGTGCTTTTAAATGTTTTTAATCCCTTCCACATACATGAATATATTACACTGCTGGACTCTCCTTTACCATCGCCATATGCTCACTGCTAAATCCTGAGAGATACATACATTTAAATATATAACAGCTGGAGAGACAGGATAAGATTTAGAAAAGTAATATGACTGCAGATTCCACTAAGTCTGTTTAGTGAGGTTATTTGTCTCCATAAGAACAACAGATGAGAACTGGGGTGAATTTAAGTAAAATATTACATAAATAATAGCATATTTTATATTTCATAAAAATATGCCAATTACGTTAAGCTAGATAAATAGAAAACTTTAGGTTGCCATAATTAGATGTGTCGGGGCTGATCAGCAGCTCCGTGGTTAGCACCTCCGCCTTACAGCTAGAAGATCATCCCGGCCTGAAGTTTGCCTGTTCTCTCTGTGCATGTGTGGGATTTCCCCCGGTACCCCAGCTTCCATCCACAGTCCAAAAACATTTTCAGGATAATTGGTAATTCTAAATTGTCCACAGATGTGAATGTGAGTGTGATTGTTTGTCTCCATATAAAGATAAGATAAAGGTACTTTATTAAGCCCCAGAGGGGAAATTCAGGATGTAGCCCTGTGATAGACTGGTGACCTGTCCAGGGTATCCACTGCCTTCACTCTAAGTCAACTGACTCCAGCCCCACCATGACTCTAATGAGGATTGAGCAGTGTATAGACAATGGATAGATGGATAATCAGATCTTTCCCATAGTTTAGAACTGCATCAGTGCTGACACTAAAAACACACAGAATAATTCTGACAATTTAAAAGGAATACAGGGACTATGTACTATAGTGAAATAGGGCAATTGCCTGGATTGGAAAGTTATTACATTAGCAGCCTTACTGTCTGCAGCTGTCTGTATGCATGTCCACAAGGAAGTGTAATCAAAGCTTAAATTATAGTGATACTACCCAATGTAGTAAATCTCTCATCTGACACCAGGCACTACTTATTCAGAACTGTAAGTACAAGCTCATGTCTGGATTTATGAATAGCTGGGACAACCCAATCCATATATAACTCGTACTTCTACTCAATTTGTACTTGTACTGTTGAAGTTACACAGCTTCACTTGTCCTCCCTCGTTAGTAGTACTCAGTGTTTTTTTCACACTAAAGTAGTTCCAAAAAGCTTGGTAGTTCTGAGCCAGTACATTTATCTTGACTTTAAAAGCCTATAAATAAATCAGACAGTCTGTTCTTTAACCTTCATTCTACCATTTTTGTTTTTGTACAAAAGTACAAAGGCGTTCTAACAATGCCACAACTTCTATACAGTGCATCTGCAGCCCACTGTAGACATTGTCTGGTCCAGTGTAGCTCTACATCTCCACAGTTGTCATTTCAGCCCACAGCTCAGCGCTCTTTCTCTCCCTCCCTCCATATGTCTCAGGGAAGGTGACAAATAAGTAGCCAGACATGTTTGCGCCCGGTTCCCCCGGCCCTCCCTGTGCTACCTCTTATTAGGAAGCCAGCAGAGGAATTGATCAAACACGAATCCTGCCTCTCTCATCATTACCTGCAGGTACACATCGTCATAACTGAGACAGCGGCCGCCAAGGAACCGACAGGGAGGAGAGGAGGGAGAACGGGGGTGGAGGGAGGGTCTCTTTCCACAGAGCTAACAAGCTCCTTACTTAGAAAGAACAGGGTGAGGACGGCGTCTAGGGGGAAGGCAAAATGCAAACAGGTATCAAGAGGCGAGGAGTTGGTGGAGGGAGTTTGTGGGAGGATGGGGAGGATGGGGAGGAAGGAAGATGTGCTGTAGAGAGTCAGCTTATGAGAGAAGACCACAGAAAATGTGGAAATGGAAGCCAAGGGGGACATTCGGAAAGAGCTGCCAAGAGTAAGAATAAGAAACACAGCAAGAATTGCTCAAATTGGCCTTACAAATGAAAAGGTCTAAAGTGAAGTTGGGGGCATGAATAATACAAGAGGAGATTTGGCTCAAAGCTTTTCCCCAAAGAGGCTAAAACACAGACAGAGTGTTGGTGTTACTGTCACTCAGAGAGGCACTAGATTACCTCTCATGCACCCTTTACATCTGCTAAGAGGCTTAGAGAAAGGCAAAAAGTCTGCTAACACAAACACCCGTCCTGCATTCTTAATAGTCACATCGCCATGATTCACCTGCTGAAAGCTTTTTTGTGTGACATGTTTATTTCAGGGTGCTGTCTTAGATGGTCCACATGGGTCGGCACACAGAACATAATCCGGTTATAAATTCACCATCGATGCTTGACCCCCACCGTGGATAGATGGTTATGACCCTATTATGAGATTACAGCTGTGATTGATCTGTCTCCCATCAGTGAAATATTAAATCAAATCCATGTCAGACGTGATGAAATATGCCATGAACGTCAGCCTCAGGTCAAATGATTCCGTGTCAGTGTGTTAGGTAGGGTGATATTTTTTTGTACTGAGGCCAGAAATAAGCAGGTGGTGGATGGGTGGTACAACACATTACTAATTGTAAGGAGACTGATCACACCTGATTATTGATTTGAATCATGATTTTTCCAGTTCTTCCACACCAAGCTGGGAAAAGCATTTCTTTATCAACCTGACTGTGGACACAGCATAATGTCATGTTAACACAGAAAGGTACAAAAATGACATATAAAGACAGCCTAACCCTCCATGTCACCCGTACTATTCCTAAACAGCTACTTTAAAGTTCAGTGTGGTGGCTCTGAAAGTCGCCGTCTTGGTAGTTCCTGAGTTTTCCCAACTCCCAATTCAAAACTGAGCAAAGAGCTGGAGTGATAGTGGAGCCGAGGTGGGTCATGATGCTTTAGGAAATCTTAATACAATTTAAACAGGTGACGTATGTAAAAACTTGCATGCATTCAGATAACATGGATGGAGAAATTGGCTATAGAGACCGTATCTGTTGTAACTTACAAACAGTTTTATGTTGTAAAGCTGGATATTTTAACATGGAGGTATATGGGTCTCAATTGGGACCTTACATAAGGGGGGAAAATAATCTTTGGGGAAAACAAGCCTTGAGAGTGAATTACACAGCACAGCACAGGACAGGCATTTGAGGAGTGAGGTGGTTGTTGAAACCTCCATCTAGTCACGACATTGATAATGAGGTGAGATACATAAGATGTCTGTCTCTTGGCTCTGTCTGATTCAGCTCAGCAGGTGACACTGATTGAACAGACACAGTAATCACTTTCAGCACGCCAGAATGTCAAGAAAGAAGAAGTCCTGATGAGTTTTAATAAGCTGGTGAAAGTCTAGACAGGCAGTCTAATCAGTCAGAATCAGTTTGGATGCATGTTCTACCAAGCAGAGTCTGCATCTAGTTGAAGTTAGTTAAAAGAAACCTGTTCCCCCACTGCCAAGAGACAGACATCTCCAGACCTGGGCAGATAAAACCCAAACTATAGTGGATAGCTGGACACCACTGGGTACAACCTGAGCCTTTAAATTCACAGTAGCACTTGGCACAGTGACAGAAAAAAATGTCCTGCAAAGCTCATTCAAATAGTGCTGACCAACCAAACTAACATGCTTGAGTGAAAGGATTTGAAATGTCTCGGCATGTGTTCATATTGTTGTAGGCAGGTTGCTTTAGGAAGCACATCTGAGGAGTCCTGTGTGTGTGTGTATGGGTGCATTGTAGACACAGTGCTGGCTCAGTCCTTTCTTTGTCAGCATTGCCTACATGTATCCCTGCCTCCAGCAAAAATGCAAAGTTTTTGAACTACAGCAAACAAAAAAAGTCAAGCACAAGTGAGCTCTGCAGAATTCGATAGGTGTGTTTATGCTGGCTGAAACGGGTGAGGAAAACACCCGTAACCACCATCAGCAAGGTTTTTCATGAAGCCTTAGAGGATTTTCAGAGGTAATGTCCTCAGATTACCTGAGTACATTTGTATACCCTGTCATTTTCTATCTTTGGAGAACATGACACATACAGAGTTGTGTTTGGACCTCAGGGCTTAGTTCTTTTCCTGCGTTTCTTGTACTCTGGTTAGACATCCTTTTCCATCTCATTAGTTGAGTTCAGTGTTTCCCAGTGCCAGCAAGAGGATGAGGACTGTATTTAGAGGAGTTTTGTCTTCTCAAATCACATGGACACTTTTCTCCAGTCACTTGTACAATGATAACTGTTTTACTTTACTGTAAGACTCTCGCTGGATAGTCTCATGTGCACCCTATGACTGCTCATCAGGTACGGGAAGTGCTCTTATGAGTTTTATAGTTAGAAATGTGTCACCAGATGTAGACTTGATGAGAAGCTGGCACCCTAAGTAGATTTATTATTTTCATTTCCCCGAGTTGTTATTGTGGTAAATTTGCTATTCCCCTCTTGCCAGAAGTGATATTGCATTTCTCTGACCCCGGTTCCTGCTGTCATGAGTATTTATTTTGTTTTTAAATGGAGAAAATTACAGCTGCATCCACTTCATTGTTTGTGCTTTTTCAAATAATATATTTGATTTTGGGTACATCCCTGTGATGGAGCAGTGACTGTTACGAACACCACTGTCATTAAAATTGACGCAAATTTAAAGTGTAATTTTAATCCCTTTTGTTAAAATAATGACTCACAATGAATAATCGGTCTCATTTTTTCACCGTACATTCTCTTTTCTTCCCCTTCCAGCATCAAAATGGTTCTGATGTGGACCAGCGGGGACACCTTTAAAACTGGCTACTTCCTGCTCACCCAGGCTCCTGTGCAGTTCTGGACATGCGGCCTGCTGCAGGTCTTCGTGGACATTGCCATCCTTTTTCAGGTTTATTACTACAGCCGCTACCCACAGAAACCAGTGTCCCACACTGTATCCCACACCACCAGTGCCAAAGCCCTCTGAGAGCCTCTGCAAGATCGAGGACAAAACAGCAGTGAGGAAGCACTTATAGCAGCGGCTGTGGAAATGTATAAACATACACGATTACCAAAGCACCTTGAGATGATGCAGGCGGCTCACCCTCACCTCCCAGTATACATGAAGACACATACACACTCATAAATAAGGCATAAACATACACAGACACCAAGTGATGTTGGTGCCTGCTGTAATACCTGAAGGCCACTTGTCACACAAAAACTCTTTTATTTATTGTCCTACTGACTTCGTAATGCAGTGGAATGCATGCGTCTGGGAATGCGGACTTCTCAAAGAATATCCCATGAATCGACCTGTGCATGTGGAGAATATTATGCACATATAGTACATGAAGATACAGCAAATATAAACTGCAGATGTATGCTCCGAAATCTGTGCTCAAGGAAACGTGGACCAGCTTTCGCCGTCCACATACGCTGATGAATGTTGCATGGACCTTCTGCCTTAATACACACACATCCATACATGGCTTGCTGCGTTACCAGCAATAGAAATGTTATGAATCAATCAAAAACTCCTTGTATACAACCTTACTGAATGTACAAAACGGCATTTGTTGTTTGGTTGTTTTTTCCAACACAGTGGAGAGATGCTGGTCAGACTACCACTTGTTGGACAGATGGTGGCCATGTGCTGAGACACTCGGTCCTGTGGGATGAAAACTAAAGAAACAGATGCAGTCTAAGTTCCACAAAGAGAGAAGAGTTCCAAAGGTTTGGAGATGAAATGCATCGACTTATTAAAAAAACAACTGGACAGAATCATTAGTGGCCTTGAGCTTAGCAGAGGGATGAGAGAAGCGAGCTTTGTAAGACAATGCCAAGGTTTTTGTACTAGTCTTGCTGATGACATTTTGTGTATAAATTTCATCATTCTCATGCCACAAATTTCAAATATCATAAATATATGCTCCGGTTAGCACAAAGTGAAGCGAGGACAATTCTCCATGTGTTGATTTCAGAAAACTCTTGCCTGTACTGAGGGTTTGCTATATGAAGCCACTCCATAAATGTACAGGAGTGTTCCCACTGAGATGTGATACTGAGCTGTTCCACAAACCCAACACAGAAACGTGCTTGTGTAGGTTGCTAGCTACTGACAGCTGTTGTCTGTACAGTCTTAGCATTTCTGCATGGGGCTAGCAGTCAGATAGATGCTAAAAACCCCAGGAGAAAATTAGCTCCGCATTCACTCTGAACACATCTTCAAGTGTAAGATGGCACTTTTGGCATAGTATTATCACGATTTAGTGAAGCCTCTGGTCTGTTGTTGCTGCATTGATGCAATACTGACAGACCGCGAAGAACGCCTGTTATTCTGAGCTCCGAGGGTTCATGCATTGTTCTTCAAAGATTATTTTTAGGGGCATTTTTGTGCCTTTACTAACGAGAGATGGAAAAGGAAAAGGTAAAAGGTGGAAAAGAGAGTAGGGGAATGGAACCAGAGACCTGCTGCTCAGAGCACCAGTGCTGATGCAGTTCACACCCCTGTACGACTGTACCCTCAGTTCATGCATTGTTCTAAGTCTGGAATAGTCGACAGTATTTGCTACTTTGGTTGTGTGCGTTTGTCATTTTGCTAACAAGTAAACCAGATATCCTACTTGGTCAATAATTTAACATATGCAGAAAGTCATTTTTCTATACCATAAAATGGCTTAGCTGTTGCCTTTTATGGAGTCTGTGAAGTCCCGCCTCTTTCTCCACCCACTCCTCCCCATTCGCTGCAGCTTGAGCACACCAGCTCACTTAAAACGTCACATAAAACTACTCAATGCTACACAGTTGCAATTTGTATTGTTGGAGTAATTCAAGCATACATGTTTGAACTGGAAACCAACTATGAAGAAGAATAGTGATTTTACAAAAGGCCCACCTTACAAGTTGACAGGTTTGTTTTGTGTGAAACCTGTCACTGCTGCCATTTTAAGGTGGAAATGTTCAAGTCTTTATTTCACACGTGATGTGTCTTATAGATAATAAAAAACACAACATGTTAGCAGATAAAAAACTTGATTTTCACCGGAGGGCATTTTAAAATTAGCTGTAGTCATTGCCTTTGGCAATTCTTAAACAGATGACCACAGCTTCCCTGCAACATCTTTATTCAGTGGAACTGTCAGGTACAGCTGTCAGTCATGATGATATCCACGACCGTTTAAAAGTTTGGGGTCACACAGACAATTTCATGTTTTTCACTCACACTTTTATTCATGTGCTAGCATAATTACACAAGGGTTTTCTAATGATCAATTAGCCTTTCAACACCATTAGCTAACACAATAGAGCATTAGAACACAGGAGTGATGGTTGCTGGAAATGTTCCTGTGTCTAGACTGTGTTTCTGATCCATTTAGTGTTATCTTCATTGAAAAATACTGTTTTTCTTCCAAAAATAAGGACATTTCTAAGTGACCCCAAACTTTTAAACGGTAGTACACGTCCTCTGTTTAGCATCAAGTAACCAAGTAAAAGCATCTATGACAAATTCTGCAAGCAGCCACCAGGGGGCAATCAAACTATTTTGGCTTCACTACAGGGGAAGCTGACATGTCATCCATCTTTATATTTACAATCTGAACAATAAGACCTTAGTGAAACATAGTTTTTGCAATTTAAAGAGCTATTATTCCTTTCAGCAATAATAACATATGCACGTTAACTGTGGCAACATTTCTGTGAGTGCGGTGGTTGGATTTACTAATGGAAATGATGACCAAAGCCCAAGTTGAAATGAAGCAGGGTTCTTCCTAATCGAGATGAACTTTAGAGATTGATACTGATGAATATGGTCATTAGAAATCCTCCTTTTACCTCCATCATATTTGCAGTAGATAGCACTGACTGGCACGTTTAAAATTCATTCAAATCTGATGGCATGCAGTAATACTACGGCTCACGACTCTACGTCACTGCGTGGCGTTCTGAGCAGGCTGTACTCATCATGGTTCTGAAACTCCTGTTCTAAAGGACAAACAGAACTGGAACACAGTGAGGAAATTTTCTTTATTATTGTTTTGTAATTTTCCCTCGGAAGAGGATCAGTGCCAAACCAGGAGGTGTCCGACTGTCAGCCCTTCACTGAACTGTGTTCTACAGCAGACCTGATTCTGTCCTCCTCCTCCAAGCCTCAAGGAAGGGAAACTTCCCTTTTGTTCTGCTGGGAGATAGTTTTCTATAAAGATTTTTTCCTCTTCACTATTAAAAAAGACATGGTGGGTGATTCCTTTGTTTCTTAGTAACTGAAATGCACTCCTTGTGTTTACATCTATTCAGCAGCCCTATTTATTTTGTGATCCTTTTTGTATTATCTTCCAGTGCCAGTGTAAGATATCGTACGCCTGTTCTTTATCCAGACGGTGGTGAGCGTGACTGTGTTGTGTGGATAATGTGTGATGCCTGACAGGTTTTTGTTGCGCTGAACAAGATCAAAAAGACCTCAGAGTTCCACATTCTTGACTGTTTAATTCCATGTACCTGATTATTTTTCTTATTTTGTTTTCTATCCTTTGGTTCATTTAGTTTCTATCTGAAGGTGTTTTCCCATAGAAACTGCCACGTTTGTGAAACCCTTACCTAGTTTATTAATGCACCAAAAATGTTTTTTTTATGCTGATTTCTTTTTTCTATGTGCATTTATTGGTTTGTATTTCTTCTTTTTTTGAACTGGCAGTCCCCCTTTATCACTCTTGAGGCTGTTTAAACACTCACTGCTGTCAAGAAACTAGCGTGACACTGTCACACAATAAAGAGGACACACAGAGACTCATGCATCTTTTTTATTTTTTTCCTTTTGATGGAGATGTTTGTGTCGGTTGCGCAGACATCCACCGTTGCTCCCATCAGCGGTGCAGCTCTGGTTGACATCAGTTGTCAAAGAATAAGCCCACCAGCCATGGTCCTTCTTTGGGCTTTGGGCATATGCCATCTGAAGCAATAAGCATATAAATTGTAATGTGCTGGGCTTTCAAATGAAGCTCTGCACTGGTGCAGAGAGGAGGCAGTACACAGATAATAGATGCACCAGACAAGAAAGGCTCAAAAGATGGGTTTAGGAAGACATTTTCTAAATTTGATGCCAGATTCATAATGTTCTCTCTGTAAGGCTTCCACTGCACCATTAACCAAGACTTGTCTGTCTCTTAAAGATTAGCCTCGATTTGTGCCTTAGTTTTCATTTTTGTTGCTGTAAGTTCTTCGACTGTATTAATCTGCTAAAGAAAATCACGGGGGAAGAAGAAAATCTGCACCAAATGCAAATTCTGTGTGAGGGTCTTTTCTACAATACAGATATATACCAGCAGAAAACACTTTAAGAAGTACACCACATGGGCCCTCACTGACAGAAATGTGTTTAAACTTTATCTCAAATTTAAACTCAAGGTCAGGAACTTGTACACACAATTCTCAAAAGAAAATTCTTTATTGTCTTCGGTGCCTTAGGGGAATCGAGTGGGTGTGAGAGAGCTTTCCTGCGTGATAAACACAGAAAAATGTCTACTACAGACTTCTGCAGATCCTGCAGTGCCTTGTGTTGTGCTCACTCCAAACCTCTTTACATCTGCATCTAACTAAGAGTGATGGGAGAGATTGTTACCGATGTGCTCCTCTAAGATCAAAATTACTTGCAGAACTTCCCACATCAAACTCAGTGACTGCAGTGCTACCTGGAGAGACAGTCTGCAGCTCTTTGATTGAAGTTACTTAAGCTTGTTCACTTGAAGCTTCACTGATTAATGCTGATATAATAACAACAGATGAAATGAATGCCTGGAAGTAAGATCAGATTGGTGCTTGTTGTGTTTATTGTTTAGTGCACAGAATATAGTATGCTTCACTTTTGAAATAAGAAGACTCTGAGATTGTGGACTAACTAACGTGAATGGCATAATACGATTCTAACCTAACTTGCTACGGCTGCTGGAGAATGAAATTCCCGAAACTCGGTATGGAGCAGAACAGAGTTGAAGTAAAACATCTTGAATCACTTCATTTATTTCAGTTCATTCCCATTTTCCTAGCTAGATGGTCATAACACTGTTCAAATGCTCTTCTGCATGTGTCTGAATGAATGAGGAGATTTCAACCGGCTGAAAAAAGTTACAAAAACACCACTCATCTTCATACTTGAAGCCTAATGAGCAGAAATTAAATTGCTTGTGTATTTGCTACAATTACAGATCTGCTGTGTTTCTAGTATCATTAATCATGTGTTTCCCTTTGTGGGAAACCAGAAACCACCAAATGGGAGAGATACACTATATTGCCAAAAGTATTCGCTCACCTGCCTTGACTCGCATATGAACGTGACATCCAATTCCATAGGGCTCAATATGACGTCAGTCCACCCTTTGCAGCTATAACAGCTTCAACTCTTCTGGGAAGGCTGTCCATAAGGTTTAGGAGTGTGTTCATGGGAATTTTTAACCATTCTTCCAGAAGCGCATTGTGAGGTCACACACTGATGTTGGACAGAAGGCCTGGCTCTCAGTCTCTGCTCTAATTCATCCTAAAGGTGTTCTATCGGATTGGGGTCAGGACTCTGTGCAGGCCAGTCAAGTTCATCCACACCAGACTCTGTCATCCATGTCTTTATGGACCTTGCTTTGTGCACTGGTGCACAGTCATGTTGGAAGAGGAAGGGGCCAGCTCCAAACTATTCCCACAAAGTTGGGAGCATGGAATTGTCCAAAATGTCTTGGTATGCTGAAGCATTCAGAGTTCCTTTCACTGGAACTAAGGGGCCCAGCTCCTGAAAAACACGCCCACACCATAATCCCCCTCCATCAAACTTTACACTTGGCACAATGCAGTCCGACAAGTATCGTTCTCCTGGCAACCACCAAACCCAGACTCATCCATCAGCTTGCCAGATGGAGAAGCGTCACTCCAGAGAAGGCGTCTCCACTGCTCTAGAGTCCAGTGGCAGCGTGCTTTACACCACTGCATCTGATGCTTTGCATTGCATTTGGTGATGTATGGCTTGGATGAAGCTTCTCAGCCATGGAAACCCATTCCATGAAGCTCTATGTGCACTGTTCTTGAGCTAGTCTGAAGGCCACATGAAGTTTGAAGGTCTGTAGTGATTGACTCTGCAGAAAGTTGGCGACCTCTTGGCACTATGTGCCTCAGCATCCGCTGACCCTGCTCCATCAGTTTACGTGGTCCTACCACTTGGTGGCTGAGTTGCTGTCATTCCCAGACACTTTGACTTTCCACTTTCTTCTAATACAGCTGACAGTTGACTGTGGAATATTTAGGAGCGAGGAAATGTCACGACTGGATTTGTTGCACAGGTGGCATCCTATCACAGTTCCACGCTGGAATTCACTGAGCTCCTGAGAGCGACCCATTCTTTCACAAATGTTTGTAAAAGCAGTCTGAATGCCTAGGTGCTTGATTTTATACACCTGTGGCCATGGAAGTGATTGGAACACCTGATTCCAATTATTTGGATGGGTGAGCGAATACTTTTGTCAATATAGTGTAATGACTCCGCCAAGGAGGAGCCTCAACAGAGTTATGTGATGATCGGTGTTGGTTTGTCTGTTAGCAGCATTTCTCAAAAACAGACTAGCTGATTTGGATGAAATTTTCAGGGAAAGTCAGAAATGACACAAGGACCAAGTGATGAGACTTTGGCAGTGAAACAGCTTTTAGTCTGGATCCATGGATTTGTTACAGAGTTCTCTGTCATTGCAAGATAACGGCATGGCATCACTTTAACTGACAACAAGTGAACGCTACATGAGCTGCCTTTTGATGTTCACATGATTACGACCCTAGTAAAAATCAACCATTGTGGACTTATTGGGACTTATCCATCCAAAATGATACAAAGAACAAGTGATTAAATTGTGGGGGTGTTTCAGAGTCCCATCAATTCCCGCTGCCCGCTACTTCTTTAGATCATGTTATTTAGTATCCGTACATAACGTAAACATGCATAACACACACCTGTGCTCAGCAGAAGCTCATTTTGCGTGTAAGTGTATGTATATTAAATGGTCACATTCTATGGTGCCGTGATTTGTGGCTCGACATTTTCCAAGATTTCATCCGTCGGACATGATGCAATGATTGAGCAGCCTTGGTGGAGTACTGCGCCCTCTGACTGATTTTCTTGTTTCAGCTTTGGTCCCGACCAAGAGGCTGTGTGAGTTATACAAATGTTAGCAAACAATGTGTTTCAACACCTGTATCATTGGGCAATCACCATGGAAAAAGATGGTGTTTCCTGTCCATGTAGCCTTCAAAATATTCTCTCACTGACTTGTCATTCATGTTTGTGGTCTTAGAAACATACTCTTTGATCTGCCACAGTGTAAAATACAATTTTTTCTGTAGGGTGAATTTGGTCCAGGGTCTTGTTTCCCCGTTTGGCAACATGATCTTCATCCTGACCTCACAATGTGAACAACAGTGTTGAGCACTTCACTGAGCCGACTTCACTGCTAGAAACACAGTTCATTTATTATTTATGACATTTGTGGGAAAAAACATGAACCAAGACACAGTCAAACCAGCTTCTAATGTAAGTGGATAAGTACAGCGCTACTGTTTGGCAGGTTTGAGAGCTTCCTTGTGTGTAAAAACTGTTAAATCAAAAGCGTTCCACATGGGATTGTGTTCATTATAATCTTTATTACATTTTTCAAAAGAGACTGTTCCTCCGGCTATGGATTCATGATGCAGAGCACAAATCCATTTAAACTGTGTTTCTGTTCAAATGCACCATCTGCTCCTCATCAAAACAATATTTTCATTAAAAACTAAATATTGTAGATATAAGAGTTTTAAGAGTGTTCAGTGTAATATTGTCATGCTTTTAATGATTCAGTGACTGCGATTCAGAGTCAGCAGGCTCAACGTGTCCTTACAACCTGCGTGGCATATTAAAAATAAGGAAAGCTAATTTGCACTTTCAGGCACACTTTGATGGTTCCAACTTGACAACAATTTGGGGAAATGATTTTTGAATGTGTCACTTCAAAGTACAAGGCACTCAAGTCGGAGAAAATGAAGCGCTGTGTTTGGAATTATATGAGAAAATCATGTAAGACTGTGGAAGTCATTTGCAATACTTGAAATGGTTTTCAACTAATCATCTTGGGTGTGCCGTTTTGACAGCCTGAAGGTGGATGTGTAATTCTTGACACGCTCAGCCAACCTCTTTGAAGAGAAGCAAAGCCGTAATTGGACCTTGTGGTCAGAGCGTGCTTTATTACATTAATATGTTATTATAGATGCATTTTTGTTCTACCAGTCACTTTTCCCCAATTGGTGACATGAGGATCGGCACCAACATGCTGTATAATCTCTGGCTCTCAAACTGACAGCTAGACTAGTTATAATCAATGATGGTCAGCAATCACAGGGGTGTCCTATCCAGAAAGTGACAGAATGTGAACTTGCATGTAAGTCTGGGTGGTTATTTACTGCAGTGTCACACAAAAACCTGCAAGGATCCTCACATCTCATTTCCACACAGCTGCCAGGTGTGTCTTGTGAAATATTTAGCTTCAAGATGTATGAACTCAGTCAGAACAAGTTGAAGTAGCTAGACTAGTTTCTTTTTAGTTACACATTTACACATTTTGTGAACAACTAAATAGTCTGTTCGCTGATTCGTTTCTGCAACTTTCCGTACAGTGCGGCCTTACCTAAATCCATTGCAAAGTTATGGTTTTTCAAAATATATGAGCACATTTTGCACAAGGAAAAAAAACCCAACAGAATGAGGAGTTTTGCAAACGCATCAGAGATCGCGCATGTCCCCATGGAAATGAATGGAGTTCTGTTTGACTCGCATATGTCCACAGAGCTGTGTGAAAACAAGGCGTCAACATTCTTTCCTCCGTTGATACTGAATGCAGCAGTAAGTAAACTGGCAAACTGCTCTCAAACAAAGTAATCAATAAACAAAAATGAACCCACAACAGAAAGAAACATTCAAAAAAATCCACTCACAGCTTTTTTTTTTCTCCCCCAAAGGCTTTTAACTGTTCCCCACAGTTAGAATGTAGTACACCCCTGTAGTTTTCAACCTCAACCATGATCTGGCTTTATTGCTTTTATATAAGTCAAGTGATGCTAGCTGAGCCAAGACCATGACAGCTGAATACACTCCATTCACTAATAAATACTAAGAATTGTGACAGAGAGAAACTAAATGAACCTTGACATTCAATTTTCTTAACTATCTCCACAGAGGGATAAAAGTTCTAAACTAGCTCTGGATGGTTTAACTTCATGTTGTGAATAATATCCATTGCTTATGAGTGCTAAACATGTCAGGCAGTGTGCTTACCTTAACATAAAGATGCATATCAAGGGGGAATATCGAGCTTGATTCTCTCCAAAGGTAGAAAAAATATTCCAACCAGGACTTCTATCCTCTTTTATTTACACATTATACCAAATTAGTTTAATCTGGTCTAAAACAAAGTGTCAAAATGGTAAGTTGTGGTTTCATGCGCTGGATGATTTGGTTGCAGTGACCTCCTGACCCTACCATTAGGTTGCCAAGGTAGTCCTGATTAAATGGATTTTCAGAGCACTAGATGACGTTAGAGCCCGAGACAGTCAGACCAAATCAGAGCGACAAGTCGATCAGGACACTGATAATCACAGTCTGTTTCTAAGCTTGGGGAGGACCAACAGTGTGAAGGCAAAAAATACTCTTTCCCTTTTCTAAGGTATTTCCTTGCAGCTATTAGCTGACGTCATCCCAAATTATCCTCCGACAGTCAGACGCTGTAGGAGGAAGATATGCCAGCACTTTCTGCCCTGGTAAAGGTTAGATATTGTCTATTCTGACGTGACTAAGCAGACGAGTTGTCTCCATATTGGTCTGTAATCTAAATCTGACCCCTCTCGAAACTACAATATATACCTGAAGACCAGAGAGAATCCTCAAAACCGATGCTGGCATTGCTTGCATGCACAGCTGCTCTGTCAGTGTCAGTACACTTTACTCGTAATCTAAGTCATCTGAGTCTCCAGTGCGTCTCTCTGTGTTTGCCTCCTCGTCCTTTCTTGACTTTGACTGTTTAAAGGGAGCGACTCACATGCACTAACATGCATGTGCTGCTGGATCAGCTGCCAAAACATGGAACAGAGAAGCTTGAATTACAAGACACAGAGACAGACAAAGAGTGTGACTTAATCCCCTGCCAGGACGCCATTTCTCCACTATATCTTTACATAGCAGATAGTTGTTTGCAGTTCATGAATGCTACATTAACGTTCACAATCTTGCATATTGCACCTTTAAAGTGTTCATTCGTGAAATTTAGATGTTATGGCAGAGTGAGGCTCACTGTTTACCCCCATGTCCAGTCTTTATGCTGAGTTAAGTCAATTTTAACTTCAGCTTTATTGTTTGTACAATAACAAATTGGCATGACTCTTCTCATCTTTCCCAGCCTTTGTGTGAGACAAAGTTGGAGACATTGATGTGGGACCAATCCTCTTGTCATTTGACATTTTAGAAATAAATAAATTTCACAGCCGACTGTAAAGCCCTTTGACAGATAAATGAATTTCATATTATGTTGAGACTAAAAAGCAACAATTCATTGCAAATGAACGCACTGACAGCATCATGTACATACATGACACTTATATAACAAAGCTCCACCTACAGTAATCTGTTTGGTTAGATGCAGTACAATGGAGAGAGAACGAAAAGGATATTTCTCCTTTATAATAATGTTTGACATCTTAGTAAACCAGTTTATTTCAGACAATCCACTCAAATGCAGCTTAATGAGGAACATTATTTATCAGCCGGAGGTCTGAGTAACAGTGTGTGATGTTTTCGTTGATTTCCTTTTCACAGACTGCTCTGAATCGCAGTCAGTGAGAGTACTGTTTCAGTCCATTTTTTTAATCTCATTTGACTTGAGTTATTTAATCATGAATACTGTATTGTTACCCATATTTGAAAGTCAAATTTGTGGGAAAAAAGACCTCTGCATCTTCTCTGTAAAACTTGTGAGGCTCAGATACACTCTGGTGCACAAGCACACAATCAAAGCGAGACCTCAAGCTCCACAGAAGAAAATCTCCTCCTTGTTCACGGTCCTGCAGCTTGTCATCTTTGAAGTCCCAGTGCGGGGTGTCATGGCCTTCCAGGCTGCCTCTTGAATACAGACAGACAGACAGACAGAGTGGCTAAGTTTTCATGGACGCTCTAATCTCAGCAGCTCTCTGAGCAGCCATTATCTTTCTCCGCTGCACAGCTGACGCGGCAGCCTCTGTGATGCCGTGGTAGCTGTCCGTCTCCTGAGAGTCCTCGCTGTTCTGCGACTTAGTGCTGTCCTGTGAGTCCGGCTTCTGCCTCAGTGCCCGGATCTGCTCTTCTTTCAGCTCCAAGTAGGAGCGAGAGAAGGTGTGAAAGATGGATGTGACAGGGAACGCCATGAGCAGGATGCCGCTCAGGATGCTGCTGAGTGCCACCACCTGGCCCGGGATGCTTCTAGGCACCATGTCGCCGTAGCCCACTGTGGTCATGGAGATTACCGCCCACCAGTAGCTACCAGGGATGCTGGTGAACTCCTGCTTGGCTCCCATTTCGCTCTCAGCTAGGAACACCAGTGGTGAGAACAGAGCCATGGCCACACACAGGAACAGCAGCAACAGGCCGAACTCACGCGTACACCTCCTCACTGTCAGACCAAGCGTCTGCAGGCCTAAGGAGTGACGGGCCAACCTCATGACATAAAAGATCCGTAGAGCTCGGAGAACTCGGAGGACTAACCCCACCTTCTCCAGGTAGTTGTTCCCTGAGCCCGTAGGTTTCCCTCCCACTGACAGAGAGTCCACTATGAGGGTGATGTAGTAGGGAAGGATGGCCACCACGTCGATGACATTGAGAGGCGTGCGCAGGAACATACACTTGCTCTGAGTCTGTATGAAGCGCAGCAGGAACTCCAGGGAAAACCAGGCCACGCACACCGTCTCCAGAACAAAGATGTTATAGCACCTCTGGGAGCACTCACCCTGCAGATGAGGAGAAAAAGCACATAAAGACCGACATTAAGGGTTGTGTTACATTGCACAACAGCAACAACACCCTTCAGCGAGTGAGACGTGAGAAGTTCAAAAGCATTTGAGATGACCCGAGGACGCAGCGTGGAGTCATTAATTAAGAATTTCAAAGCCTGTTAGATCTCACAACAAAAAGGTAAGTTTGTTCTCTCGCCGAGCAAAACGCAACAGAGAAGGCGCTGAAAGATGCATGAAATGTGAAGCAAAGTCTTTGATTACCTAGTAAAACTCACTGAGTCTGAGTTGGAACCTGAAGGCTCCAGAGGTGGAAGATGTGCAGACGGTGTTATATAAGAAACTGTCAAATGAGGGCAAGCTGTGGATGTTCAAACTAAAATATTCCCTCTCTTAATGATAATCTATTTTTTGAAGACTGATGAAATAGTGTTCATAAATATTTGAAAATATAATTATAAGAGATTAGGTTATTAAGTCACCCCTGGAGGAGACTGAAAACAGAACATGAGTATGCTTTTAATTCTTCTGGCACTACTGAGTGTTATTAATTACCAGAAATATTCTTCACTTTGCTACATTTGCACGGATTGATTATGTTTGGATTAATTACAATATGTGGAGACAATGCAACGGTGAAGAAAACTTTCTCTGGACTCTTTTAAAGCTTGTAAATCTTTCCCATCTTTTCAGAGTACTTTCAAAATGGCTCAGGTGTTTGTGGTGAACCGTCTGAGGTCATGTGGAAACATTCGATGACGTTAGCAGGTTTGCCAACACGTACGAGCTCTGAGGTCGTAAAGGTGCTCTTCATGCGTGATCGAGTACGTAAGCAAACCATTTTTTCTTAGTATTTACTCCATCAGCCTCATGCATTTTTCAGAGTGTACACTCAGTTTTGCATACAGTGTGGTTTTTGCCCTTGAGATGTCAAACTTGCTAAACCCATTAGGACCATGTAAATGACAGAGTGGCAAAGCTGGAGTTGCAGTTTTTCATGCAGCAGTAGCAGTAGCAGAAGAAAAAAATGGGTAACGTCAAGGTTCACAAATAAAATGAGAAAAAACTGTAATCACGGTGAGTAAAGGGGCTTGAAAAAGTAGTTATTAAGATAAAAAGTGCACAGGCTAATCTGCAGAGTCGTGTACTCTAACAATGCTGGCATTAGTGCAGCAACAGAGTCTAACTAAAAACATTTTTCTGACAGGAAAAGCATGGATGCTTGGGTTGATTGTAATTGGAAATTACTCTCTTCGACAGATTAAGGTAATTTCAAGCTCTCCCAACTTCACTGGGGAAAGGTTATTCATTCTCGAAATTGTGTTGGTTCAGACTCTGGCTTTTGGAAAACACATCAACAATGTAGCACTGTTGTTCCAAGTCCACTTTTTGAAAGTTCAACGCAGTAACCACACCCCAGCAAGAAGTAACGTCCAGTTTCTCGGCCGGAAAGCAAGAAACCTGCTGGCAAACATGACTGAGTAAATGAAAGCATGCAGGTCAAACTGTACACATTTTGCACCTGAGGTCATGAAGCAAAATGAGAAAAAGTCTGGGAATTTCAGGGAGGAAAGGAGAGGAAAACCAATATTGGCTCAAATTGACCCGTAACAGGAGGGTTAAATTGCTTCTCTACTTTTGTGAAAAAGCAGGCCAGCAGTGGTTCTAAAGTAAAATAATAATTTAAAAAAGAAGCCTTATATGTGATGATACTGCAGTAATAGAGGCTTGGGTACACCCACCTACAATGGCACCAAAACATACAGCACTTCTTTTCCCCCAACAGAAAGTGTCCCTTGGCTTAGGTCCACAGTAAAATTAAAAGTAACAATAGGGGTGAGCTCTGTACCCGAGCACAGCTAAATATTCCCTGGCCAGCTGCTAGCGAGCCCAGGGTTTGGCTTCATGCACTAATTCTAAAATGTGAAATAATACAGCTAATAGCAGATTGTCAGCTTCATTTTGCAGGGATTTTGAGCCAGACTGGACCAGGTATTTCAGAACAAAAACTGTCTTTGTTCATATTCTCCCTTTTAGAAACATTTGGAAGGATCACTAAAGCTATAATACTTTGCTGAATACAACTAGATTCTGCAAAATATAGATGATATTGAGACTGAGGCACAATCCGATGAAAAAATAAGTGTATTCCCTTTAAATTTTTGCATTTTTTTAACATTTGGACAAGCACATGTGATTCTCTTTTGATACGTTGTCTACAGATAATAGTGATAATAAGTACTGAAACAACACAAATGGAAAATCAGCAAAAATATCAACTGTAACTCAAACCGACTCTTCATCTCTGCTGTGAATCCGTTGTTAAGTCCTCATGCTCCTGTGGCAAATCACAGCATGGCAGTTTTGAAGCTTGATGTGCTGCTGCTGCACAATGATTGAAATTTCAGCAATAATACACCCTCTAACCACATGCTGTCATTTCACATCCAAAGTAATAAGACGCTGAAGCCAAAACAAATACATGTGCCATCCAAACCCTTAAGGAACTCACTGTTTTTCTCATGCTAACCAGTATGTTTCACACTTCCTCTGTCATTCGGTGCTTCCGTGTCCACAAGGGAATCTGTCTGTTTGTGACATGTTTGCAACTGATACCAGCCCTTTCTCTGGGTCTGACCAGCATATTTGTGTTGCTCTCTGTCAGAGGCTTTCTGGCTGAGTGCATTTCCTACTCCCTCCCTCTCCTACTCACTGAACAGCCTCTGGTGTACGCAGATGTACCGCAGAGGATCAAATTAAAAGCAAACAATATGCGTCTCAGCGATCAGGGGACTGTGACCCTGTCACAACTGAAGACAAGCATGCAAACCAAACAAAGCAGGAAGTGACGGCTCACCTCTGATCTGCACAGATTAGCCGGAGTGGCTCTGATTCACCAAACTGCCAGACTTCAAGTGGTGAGCTGGTTGTGTCGTCGGCACGCCCAGGCTTTTAATGGATCTGTTTTCCGCCCTCGTTTGTTCACCTCACTGGGCTTTACTATGTGTGCTGAGTGTCTGTGCATGTATTTGTTCTGCCACCCAGATTGAGTGTCTACACTTTTCACCTGACTTCCAGAAACCATCTGAGTGTGCCTCTTCACGAAGCAAGACTCTTACTACAGACTGGCAGTACGGCTGTTTGCAAAGTATTACGTTTTTAGGGTTAAGGCATTCTCCAAGATTGTGGCATGTACTATATTTAGACAAGAGACTGCATGCAACACGCATTATTTCTGGGTGTTAAATACATGTCAAAATCATCAGGTTGTGGTAGCAGCAGGCTAAGCATGATAATCCAGACAACCATCTGCCCAGCAATGTTTTCCAGCTCCTCTTGGCGATTCTGAGGCATTTCCTGGCCAGATGAGATATAAAATTTCTCCAGTGAGTTTTTGGTCTACCAGAGATTCTCCTGTTAGTTGGATGCAGCAGAAAAACCTCCAACAGAAGGTGCCTGGAGCATCCTGACTAGAGGATGGCGCCACCCCAACCAACTTCTGTCAACACAAAGGAGCAGCAATTCTACCTCAAACTCCTTCACATGCACCTCAGAGTGAGTCCAGAAACCTAACAGAGAAAACGTCCATCCATCCATCCATCCTCTATACACCGCTTTATCCTCACTAGGGTCGCGGGGGGTGCTGGAGCCTATCCCAGCTGACTCGGGGGAAGGCAGGGGACACCCTGGACAGGTCACCAGTCTGTCGCAGGGCCAGAGAAAACATATTTAGCAAATTGTACCCACAGTCTCATGTTCTCAATCACTACACAAAGATAAGTACCAGCATGCTTTTGGGCAGTTGGAGGAAGCTGGAGAACCTGGAGAAAACCCACACATGCCCAGGAACAACATGCAAAGTCCATGCAGTAAGATCCCAGGCCTAGGCCAGGACACGAAACAGGAATCTTCTAGCTGTAAGGCACCAACACTAACCATGAAGCCACTCTGTTGCCCCCAGAAAATACATCTATTTTTTTTACTTACAGTATAGATTTACAATGACAAAGAGGAAAAACAACACAGGTGCTGCTAAAAGGCAACATGCAGACACTCAGGACATGATCACGAGCAGCTTTTCCTGCTTTTTTCTTCTCTCAAGTGTTTGCTTGAACCACAACACACACTAAAAAGTATGTTTTGGCTCAATCATAGAAAAGGGGAGGATGAGGATCAACACTGTGGTTTGGCAAGACTAGCATGCAGCCACTCTCCTCAGCATTTTGAATGGAGTTGGCCTCCCACACAGCAAATGAGACAGTGGATGTGCAGTGCAAGACAAAAAAAGAAATTCAAGAAAGATATATTTGATTTAAGGCTGATTTAAAGTACTTTTTTCATATTAAAGATGAATATTCACAACAAACGCCATGTATTAGGTTATTTGGCTTATTTCAAAGATACTAGTCTTGATTTAATCTTGGTCTTGGTCTTGATTTGATGCACAGTGGATCAGTGGTCAACATTTTCTCCTTGCAGCTAGAAGATCCCTGGTTTTTGTCCCGACCTTCCCGAGATCTTTTAGGTGGGGTTTGCATGTTCTCCCTGTCAATGCGTGGGTTTTCTCTGGATACTCCAGCTTCCTCCCACAGTCCAAAAATATGCTGAGGTTAATTGGTGACTCTAAATTGTCAATACGTGTGAATGTGATTGCTCAGCCCTATATGCAGCCCTGTGATAGACTGGTAATTTGACCATCGCTATTCACAGACAGACATCCACGCTCACATACACTCATACGGCCAATTTAGCATCACCAATTAACCTAACGTGCATGTCTTGTGGGAGGAAGCACCTGCAAGAAATCCTCACAGGCACAGGGAGAGCATGTAAATGGCACACAGGAAGGCTCCAGGTTCAAACCCACAACCTTCCTGCTGGGAGGTGATAGTGCAGCTCTGGGACATGCTACACCCAGATTATTATTATGTGCACGATCATTGAACACAATTAAATATAATGCACTGATGTTTAACAGGCAACGCTTGCATGGGTAGCCTATTATTTTAATTTAGTGACTCAAGACTCAAGACCTTTATTTATCACAAACATAATTATGCATAGTATAATGCGCAGTGAAATGCATTGTGCACCTGTTCCAGACGGAAACAATAAGAATAATATGTGTTAGCATTCTAGCATTTGCACATTAGCACTAAACACAGCGTACTGGACGTGAATGTCATTATAGGAAGAACTTATTGCTGCATCTGTATTTGGTCACAAACTATAGCTGCCTGTTTATAAATTCATGCTAATCAGTTCAATGTAGTTAAAGTTTTTCTACTTTTGAACTGAAGTAAGTGTCACTTTCTTTATTTCCATGAAACATTTTTTTCAGTATGCAAGGCAACCACTGTCTTTCCACTGGCAGAATTGTGAAATATTCACAGTTTAAATGAACTGAAACCTAAACAGTCCATGTGACTGAAGAGACTTGTCCATGTGTTTTTTTTTTTTAGCCCTGTGTCAACCTGCCTATGGTTTAGCTATTCTCCCGGGTCATGCGGGACTAAAACCTCCTTCCCCCAACAGTTACCAATATATTCAATAGCTATTGGTCCTTATTTAACCTGGTACATCTCACCAGTAACACTCGGCCTCATGCCTGTCTTCTGCATAACTAAATGCTGTCAGTCAAGTATATTTTCTCTCCTCATCCTAATTCTTCTCCCACAACTTTAAAACAACTTTCATTCTGTATAAAATCTGTGACACTGAGCTCTGGGTTTGAGATTATTGCATGTAACCAGGACATCTCAGAAAGTGGAGATAGAAACTCTGAGGAGCGAGATGGCAGAGAGACACCAGCCTGAAGGAGAAATGAGGGCAGACAGAAGTCATTTTACACAAATTATAACAAACAGGACAATGTTTACGCTGAGCTAATAGTTTAGTGACCTGCTGGGTGTCTAATAATCTCTCACAATCACCAAATAACAACACCCCATCAGTCATTTCTCCACCTCACCCCTACAGTCCAGCCTGTCGTAGCTCATGCTTCCTCACTGCTTCTGTGTGTTTATGTGAGTTACGACTGCAGCGCTGAATCTTGATTAGCAGTCAAATTATTCGGCTCACACTCAGATTGAATCCTAACATAACCCTGATTACTTTGCCTGGAACTTTGCAAAGATTTTGGTAGTCATCGTTTGCCAAGGAGAAAATGTTCAACTCACCAACAACACAAATTTATTTATGTTTCAGCAGCCTGATGACACCACAGTAACTCACAGAGCGCTGGCCTCAGCCCAGGCAGATCTGCTGCCTGTCAATATGTATTTATTGCACTCAGCTCTTTGGGGTAGGGCAGGAGAACTTTATGACCAGTGTTTCCTACTCTTTACGAGACAAAAATAATTGCAGTCTCTCCACCTGCAGTCCACACATTTCACCATCTCTCAGCTTATGTACATGTTTTTCTCCTGTGTAAAAGTCACTCGCACACATTTGCACACCTTAATGCATCCATTTCACCTGTAACTACTGCTAATGACTTGCAGTGTGTATTTGCACACATTATTGCGTTGTTGGATCTGTACATTTGAAAACGGAATTGCTGGATAGATGGCCATACATTTAAACCTGCAACTACATAAAGACTCTGTCCTAACGCTGTTATGTATATTCTATTCACTGCTGCTGTGACAAGCCAAATTCCCCATGAGGGTCATTACATTTTCATCTAATCTGAGCTTACCTCAAGAACCAATGATATCGATAGCTGGTGCCTAACGAGCACACGCTCTCATTCTCTCTCCCCTTGTGTTCAAACACACCACTATGACTGATAGAAAGCAAAGGAAATGAAGGATGCCTAAGGAAATGAGAAAGGATGGCCTTGTTATAATGCTGCTTTTGGTTGTTTATATTTAGAAATTTGTAAAGAGTACTTTATTGTGATTTAGACGCTCAGTCGTTCCAAATATCTCATATGCCCTTCGAAGTGCTTCAGTAGAAGGCCGCTGGACTTCTTTTGGACTGGACTACTCACTGTTTTAGTTCTTGAGGACCTCTCATCCAAAAGACAGCTTTTTCCTGGGGGGACATCCCAGGTATTGATTCTCTGCCTTCTAATGAAGAATTTAGGATTATCAAGACCCGAATGAGGCCCTTTCGCCTCTCGATTAGAAGATCCCCGGTTCGTGTCACGGCCTTCCTGGGATCTTTCTGCATGGAGTTTACATAGTCTCCCTTTACAGTGTGGGTTTTCTCTGAGTTCCTCCCACAGTCCAAAAACATGCTGAGGTTAATTGGTAACTCTAAATTATCCGTTGGTGTGATTGTTTGTGTCTATGTGTAGCCCTGTGATAGACTGCCCTCCAGCCCTCCTTGTGACCCATAATGGATGGAAGACCTGAATGACAGGCAATCTACATAGAAACTCTGCAGAATTTATTTCCATCAGTACTCATGTGGGCTGAAAATGATTGCCTTAAAAATATTTTTTGAGTGATATTCCATTTGAGCAGAACATTTGGACAAGAGATAAAAGCTCAGCCTTCTGGGAGTCCAAATCCTCTCCATGTTTTGATTAGGTTTTGGCACAACTGTACTCTCATATCCCCTGAGAATGATCAGTCAATATTCTTCATGTTTTCCACACAGCAAAGTAACTTTGTGGTTAGACTGGAAAAAAAACACTTTTAACATATTTGGTGCCAGAGGACACTGTTGCAGTTAATGGCACACAAGACTACTCTAGCTGAAATGTTTACTAATGCAAATGCTTCTATGGAAACAAGAGAAGCATCCTCTAATACTTAAAGTCAACGGCGTTCCCTCTCCACGTGTTGAGAGGCTGTTCAGCTGGGTGTGCTTGCAGCTCCACAGGCAGCAGGAATTAGAGCAAGCACAGCTGGAGCCTTTCTGTTGCAGTAAATAACCAAAGGACAAATAGATTATTTAACCTCTTTTTCACTTGCAGTTTGTTGGTTCTAAATAAACAGTGCACCAGCCGGCTGATGACATGTACACTACTGTTCAAAAGTTTGGGGTCACCCAGACAATTTCATGTTTTCCATGAAAACTCACACTTTTATTCATGTGCTAACATAATTGCACAAGGGTTTTCTAATCATCAATCAGCCTTTCAACACCATTAGCTAACACAATGTAGCATTAGAAGACAGGAGTGATGGTTGCTGGAAATGATCCTCTGTACTCCTATGTAGATATTCCATTAGAAATCAGCCATTTCCAGCTAGAATAGTCATTTACCACATTAACAATGTAAAGATTGGATTTCAGATTCATTCAAATGCTATCGTCATTGAAAAAACTGCTTTTCTTTAAAAAATAAAGACATGTCTAAGTGACCCCAAACTTCTGAACAGTAGTGTAGTATCTATCTACCTGTACTATAACTTTGAAATATTTCCATATTTCAAGCCTGGTATTTGTCTCAGCTTTTTCCTGCTCCAGTCAGGCTGCATTATTGTTTCAACACATTACACTTAAATCAAATGATGTCTGTATGGCCAAAGCTAATAAATCTGCTTTAATCGAGGGGGGGGGGGGGGACCAGATTCCTGTATTAAAGCCTACCTTACCAAGACTATGGCTCTGAAAACCAATGAGCCGCCATTGTTAACATCTCTTTCAGGATGAACACGCTGTCAGAAATAATGGCAGATGGCAGAAATAAATGTCTTCATATCTGAACAGCTTTTATTCTGCACTTCTAACTTTGTAATGACCACAAAACACAATAAAAAGGGAATTTCACCATATGGGTCCTTTATTGATGGCAACGTTAGAAAGGAGGAAACTGCCACTTGACAAGAGTATCAAGAGGGCAGAAGAAGTGGTGACTTTTGGCCTCCCTTAGTTTAACCCATCAGCATTTACCTTAATATGTCCCGCCAGTTCCTGCAGTGGAGTTGAACACTGCAAAGTTGAGTCCTGGTGGGATCACTAAATGCAAATCTTTCACATT